>NC_034014.1:5359201-5599330 GCF_000346465.2 Prunus persica
CAAGAAGTTTCAAGACGGGGATTCCGCCGATGAGACATCTGACCGTCAATGATTTTCTAGCAACATGCCACCAAGTCAAACTCTTAGCTGTCTCATGTGATGAAACATCTTTTAAACGTTGGAATTGGGGGAAAATACCACACCACTTTCGCTGGCACACCCTCTTTCAAGATTGCATCTTTGCTTTCCTTCCACCTTGAGATACCACAAGTAGGACAATTAGTTGAATCCTCATACTCCTTCCTATACAAGATGCAATCATTGGGGCATGCGTGCATTTTCTCATAACTCAGCCCCAATGCACACAAAGTCTTTTTAGCCTCATACATGGAGGTTGGTATTGTATTTCCTTCTGGAAGCAAATCGCCTTGAAGTATCAATAATTCTGTAAAACAGACATCACTCATCCCATGTTTTGCCTTCAAATTATACAACTTCACTAATGCCGATAACTTCGTGTACTTTCTACAACCAGGGTACACTGGTTGATCTCCATCCCCAATCACATTGGCAAACTCATACGGATCCGAACCAAAATCACCAAAATCATTATCATCCATATCAATTTCTTCAGACACAAAACTGTACCTACTATGGCCATCATCTTCTTCAACATTTCTGCTAGCATTAGTAGTTGCTTCCCAAGGTTCTCCGTGAAATGTCCAATTCTTATAGCTTTGGTCAATTCCATTAAAGTATAAGTGATCCCTTATAATTCCAACCCCAAACAACTTCAAATTAACACATTTAACACATGGACAACGGATATGTGTTGTAGTTAGAAGATTTTCTACAGCAAAGTTCAAAAATGCTTCCACCCCAAACTCATATGCCTTCGATCTTCTATCCGAGTGCATCCATGACTTATCCATCTCCGACACTATAACCTATTATCTATAATAAAGTGAAAATACAGGCAATGACCATCACTATAGCAGATTATACAATGATCTAATCGCAAGTAATAAACAACAGAGACGACGGGTTTTAATCAAAAACAGACGTATTTGGCATATATAGACGACGGATTTTCAACAGACGTCGTCTATTATACGTAATACAAACGACGGTTTATGAAAAAACCGTCGTGTATAAGTAATACAACGACGGTAGTTTAAAAACACCGTCGTGTAATCGTCGTCGTACGCCTTAAAATTCGTCGTGTCTCAGTTTATTTTCAAGAACACAAAACCCATTAAGAACACAACATATATATGAAACCAAGCAAGAAACCAACATATACATGAAACCAAGCATGAAAACAATAAATCCATTCCCAATTCAACATAACATAGGGTGATTAAAAGATACGACAAAATTAAATCCATTCCCAATTCAACATAACAGATAATGTAATCCATGAACCCATTAAACAGAAAATCCATGAACCCATACCTATAAGCATTGGTGCACTTTGCACCTTCTCCAGAGCGGAAAATGACAAGATCAAATAAAGGTGTCCTTTTGCTGGAAATCATTTGGAAGTTGGTGATGTGTCTTTTTGTGTTGATTTCCAGCAAAAGTACACCTTTATTTGATCTTGTCATGAACCCATTAAACAGAAAATCCATGAACCCATACCTATAAGCACATTATTAACAGATCGCAAAGCATATACCTAAAACCCTTTAACAAAACAACCTAATATCATTCAATGAATTTACAAGGGGAAGATAGGGTTTGTACTTACAGGTTGGACGAGCTCACAGATTCGACGAGCCTGGAGAGTGCAACTTTTAATTAGAGCAGAAGTGAGAGAGCGAAATGTTATGTCGCGTGAAATCTGAAATTTTAGGTTTCAGGGATCAAAGTATAAGAATAAGAGCCAAATCTAAAAAAATTTAGGTCGCGCGAAAATTTTTAGAGCGCGCGCGTTATAAAACGTCGAAAGAAAAACCAAGGCGAAAGTTCTACAAGTACCGACGTAAATTTAATATTCCACGACGGAAACTTCATTTTTCGGATTAAGAACGTAAGGCCGTTCATTTTTCGGATTAATTTTAAATTTATTTTGAATTTTTTATATAACGACGACTGAAAAACCACGTCGGTGTTAAGAAATTAAAGACGTTGTAAATTATATAAACCGACTTACATATTAAAATAACGTCGTTTAAAGCGTAAACCATGTCGTATGTTTTACTGTACGACGTAAAATATGTATTCCACGACCCAACCACCGTCGTTAAAAATTAATACACTAAACCCATAAAATTAAATTATACAATTTAAAAAATTAAGTTTATAAAAGGTTTTATGGTTTTAAAGCCTAACATATAACATAGACTACCCAAAAATTATACTTTAAAAATAAACCCCAATAAATAACAACCCTAATCTCTAAACCCTAGACTCTAAACCCTAAACCATAAAACTAGAAGTGATTTTATGACTCATCAAAACAATTTTGTTTTGGATGGTCATTTTAAATTTTTGTTATTCAAAATGAATTTTTTCAAGGTTTATGTGGAAGAAAATATATCAATGACTTCATAGGAGTTGACTTTTCAATTTTCTGATTTATTTTATATTTATTTTGAATATTTTGATATAAAAATAATAAAATATTCTTACCATACAACAAACCACGTCGGTGTTAAATAAATTGTAGACGTTGTAAATTGTAATAGACTACTAAGTCGTTAAAATGACGTCGTTAAAATGAGAAACCATGGCGGCTATTTAACTATACGACGTAAAATATATATTTTACGACTTAACCGCAGTCGTTACATAAACGTCGTCGATTATACCCTGAACCCTTAAGAAATTGAAGATATTGTAAACCATTAACGACTCAATTGTTCAAAGAACGTCGTCTAACTATTTTTTTACGTCGTATTTGTTTAAAACACGCAACAACAAAATACGACGGTTATTGACTTTATTAGGTCGTTGGAAAAGTATTACACGTCGGTTAAGCAATTTGTATGTTTGTTTTTTTTTTAATTTAAGAAAACCTCAACAAATTTTTACATTACATATTATAGAGAAAATTGGTACATTATACATAAATATCAAGTGTTCAATAATTGCCCTGTTTAATAATTTGGAAAACAAACTCTGCCCATTCATTCCGGACTTCATCAATGGCTTCTTGGGGGTATGAAGCTTCCTGGTTTCCCTTGGCATACTGCATAAACAATGACTATTAGGGTTTATAAATAAAAAGAAATTCAATCACAGACGACGATATTTTTCATAACCGACGTAGTATATCCATTCAACGACGTTAATTTTACACGACGGTCGTTGATAATACAAAAAACGACGTGAAATGTATGAAGGTAATTTCTTCTTACCTTATTCTCAAACCCCAAGGAAGGATCCATGATGATGTCCCTCATGAAGCGCATTACATAATACCCGCATTCGACATTGCTGGGTTGCTTTGGTGTGCCTGAGAGAGTTTTCCAAATTACATTTTTACGTCCTGCTCGGGCTATATGGGTATTATATATTTTTAAAGCACTGTTCACGATGTTTTTGGCCTCTTCATCGACCACACGATTTCCTGGCAGAGGATCCAGAAAATAGACGGTTTCTCTCTTTGCTCTTACAATCAGCAAAATCCAATGACGGCTGCACAAAATTAATATAAAAACGACGGTTATTTACAAAAACGACGTATTATAGTATTTCACACGACGAAGTAAAGTAGCTAACGACGACATTATATATTTATCACGACGATAAATAAATACCGACGTGGTTAGTAGTTTCAAACGACTAAATAAAATAAAACACCGACGTGGTTAGTTTATAAGCTGTCATTTATTGAAAATCATAAAAACAAAATCCTAAGGAGACTAACCCTGGATTGTAAGGCATCATGAAAATCTGTTCACCGTCTGTCTTCTGAAGTCGAGCTGCTACGAGTCGTGATCTTTCAGTTATTGTGCCAGAGTTGGCACTAACTGTAGCAGGGTCGATAAAGCCAACCATACTGCACATATTGGCTTTTTTCAAAACATCGTGTAAGTACCTAAACAAATAAAATAATATAAACAAGTCAGCACACAAAACACGACGGTTATGTATAAAAAAACGACGTATTATAATATTTCACACGACGTACTGAAATAGATGAGGACGTTATAATATATTTATCACGACGGTTGTTAGTTAAGACGACGTGGTTAGTTAGTTAAGACGACGCAATATATAAACCAACGAGTTATTATTTTAGAAGTACAAACCTCATATATACAGCCAATACAGTAGCTCCAATTTCTTCCATGCCTGCAAATTGTGTAATATCTTCAGGCAGGAGGAAGGTATCGCGCTCACCACCAAACACCTCCTTATCAATTGTAAATTGGACTGTCTTATCCTCAGGCAGGAGTGTCGTTTCCACAAAACGACAAAGGGTTTTTAAAGAAGATGGCGCCTCCATTTTTGAATAAGCACCAACTTCAATAACCTGTTTAAAGAAATAAAAAAAATGACGTGGTAATTCAATAAAGACGACGGTTTAAGTAATAAAACGTCGTCTTAAAAGTATTTAAACGACGGTGAAAAAACTGTCGTGGTAATTCAATAAAGACGACGGTTTTATGAATAAAGCGTCGTCTGAAACCATTTAAACGACGGTGCAAAAACCGTCGTTTAAATATTTTATTACGTCTTAAAAAAATTCCGCCGTCTAAGTTTTAAACAAACGACGGATTAAATAAAAATATCGACGTCTGAAATTTTGAAAAACAAATAAAAAAGGCAAAGTTATGTGAACATACCTTGTCGTCATGCTTTTCTTCATCTTCTTTCTCCTTTTCTTCTTCCTTCTCTTCATCTCTTTTTTCTTCTTCCTTCTCTTCATCTGGCTGATGTTTCCCCATTTTGGCAGTATCATCCTCCAAATGTAGGGATCTCACATCACCTCCAGAGCAGCTAGCTTTGTCAGACATTGGATTTTTGGGGCTTTGGCTAATTCTTGGTTTAAGCATGCTTGGATCAAAATTGGGAATTAATTGGGAAAGCTGACTCAGGAAATGCTCCCTCTCAGCCTCTACCAATTGTTTTGTCCTAGCCTCCATCCTTAAGGTCTCTTCCCTTGCCTTAGCCTCCATCTTTTTAGTCTCTTCTTGAAGGAGAACTCTTAAACTGTCCTTCAAACGGTCGTCAAAGCTCACCCTCTGTGGTTTGGGCAAATTGAAATATTGCCTTGGGGAAACACCAGCACCAACTCCCCTCAGTCTGCCTGGATGCTCGGGGCCCAAAGCCATGGTCAGCACATCATTGCTGCCATCTACTCTGACTTTGCCTTCCGAGACTTGTTTCTGCAATTCATCCTAAAAAAAGATAAACAAAAAAACACACGACGGTTATTTATGTACAAACGACGTATTATATAATTTCACACGACGCAATAACGTATAAACCGACGTTATTAGACCGTTAACGACGTTTTTAAAAAATTTTCGACGTGGTAATATCATTCACACGACGCGAAAATGAACCACCGACGTCTTATGCTGTAATTACAGAAAACATAGTAGTGATTCCTATTTAGACCTTTAACGACGTTTTTAAAAACTTTTCGACGTGGTAATATCATTCACACGACGAAAAATATAACATACGACGTAATAAGAATAATTCACAGTTTAATAAAAATTTAAAACAGAGTGATAGTAGGCTTACAATTAATTTTGCTTTCTCTGCCACCTTTGGATCAGGGATGTTACCATGTTTGTCCTGTCTAGCTCTCTTCCATAAGGTAGATCGATCAATTTCTACCCCAGGCATGGTTTCCTCCAATTGATCCTCCAATCCAGCATATCCTTTTCGAGACAATCGATGATTGTACTCGAGTTTCTCCCTAATCTGTGCATGTTGAGAATGCACAGACTCAAAATCTTTGGATAGCCTTGAAGCTACAAAGGCATCCCATTGTGCTTTCTCTATGAGTTTATATGTTTCAGGGGGTTGGCTTAATTTCTCCCTGTCATTGGTGTATGGAAGGATATAATGCCTCGTTAGTGTAGACTTGAAATCCTTCCATTTCTTGGAAGCAGAAGCTAAAACAGAGGTCTTGCCCCCTTGGCCTACGACAAAAGCCATGTCAACTACTTCCCAAATCTGCTCCTTTATATCCTTGGGGATTTGGGACCATTTCTTGTCCACAAGTGGGATCCTGGAGCGTGCCAACACACCAATATACGACTGCATCTCAATATGTGCTTGGCCAACACCTTTCCCCCTTTTATTGTACTCAACAATTGGCCTCAGTTTCTGAAGCTTTCTCTTCACAACACGAGGCATTGTGCTCATACCTCGACCAGTCTTTGAATCATCTGAGATTGTTGTCTGGCTGGTTTGTTCTGTCTCAGCAGATGATGAAGCAAACTTCATCTTCTTCGAAGACTTCATCTCCTTCGAAGACTTATCTTGAGGAGCTACCATTCCAAGCTTCTTGGAGCCAGAATCCTTAGTTTGTTGTTGAGAAACCATTTTAACAGACAAAACTGCAAGTGAAAATATTTCAGGAAAACATTAAGAACACAAACGACGGTATTAAAAAAATACGACGTATGATATGATTTTAGACGACGCAATGAAATAATCTCAGACGTAATAAATGTTTAAAACCATTATTTATATAACGTCGTGGTATATATGTTCACACGACGTCAATAGTAATACACCGTCGTGGTAAACTATTATTTATATTTTATCGTCTATATTAGATACCAACCCTAGTTTCTTTTTCTTTATATTTTATCAAATAAGGGAAAAACATCTATATTAGATACCAACCCTAGTTTCTTTTTCTTTATATTTTATCAAATAAGGGAAAAACAAAAACCATTGTTCAACGAAATCAAACCTGCAATTAAACAAGCATATAAAAAAAGACTATTATTTTAAAAACAACTTTGTCAATTTTCAGACGACGCTAGAACAACTGACGAACCGTCGTGGTCTACCGTCGTCTTATTTAGTTGATGTAGTTGTCTTCAAAGTTGGAAACTTTCTCTCTTTGTCTGTATATTTTATCAAACTTGGAAAGAAGTAAAATGATTTTGGCCAGAAAAAAGGTAAAAAGATTTTTCAAACAAAAAACGTATGAGCATGCAAAACAGTAACCAAAATAGTGAAAATGAAAGCTTACCTTTTGCGTGCAATGAAAGCAAGAGGAAGATGATCGATGTTTAAGTTCAGAGACGACGAAGAAGACGAGAGGAAGACGATGAGAAACTCTGACAATGCTCTGACAAGGAAAAAAAACGAAAAGGTTTCTCTGGGAGATTGAAATTTTTAATCGGGTTTGGAAACAGTGCATGTGTAAGTCGAAAAGTTGCTTACATATAAAACCATTTCAAAAAAATAATACGGCGGTTACATTTAACTACGTCGTTTTTAACTAAAACGACGCAATATTTTTCATTCGACGTGGAATCATTTCATTTAACGTCGTTAGGTTTAATATAACCGACGTGGATTTTAATTTTTAAATTATGAATAGAATTTTTTTTCCCGTGACCTTTCAGTTTATTTTTCAATTACAGTGCGTTATAAATAGAGTTTTTTTTCCGGAGGAAATTTAAAACGAAGGAAATTAATATTCTGCAATATGTAAAGTTTCTTTTTTGGATGACAGATTTAAATAAAATAAGAATATAAAAACAACAAATGTGTAAGTCAAGTAGACGAAAAGTTGCTTACATATAAAACCATTTCAAAAAAATAATATGGCGGTTACATATAACTACGACGTATAAATTACAAAATACGACGGTACATTTAACTTCGGACGTGGTAAATAAATACGACAGTAGTTTGTAGGTACCGTCGTAGTAAACTCAAAAATTAAAGTACATAAGTAATAACTTGCGTCATGGTATATTATTTAACACGTCGTTTTTATTAATTTACCGACGTGGATTTCTGTAATATACGTCGATCATACCGACGTTGATTTTACAATTTAAACGGCGGTTTTTTTGTAAGGACCGCCGTTGGTTTTAAAAATTTATTCTATAAATTTGTCGCTTTCATTCATTTTCGGTTTACATTTAAGGTTCCAAGTTCTTCCTCTCTCAGTCTCTCATGTCTCAAAGATAATAATTTGGATGTTTTCTCAAAGAGAAATTGAGCTTACTCGCATCAAATATATGTCCACAAGAAGAAGCTTGTCAACTAGCCTTCTCACTTCCTTGATCAAGCCTGATAGGACACTTAGTGCTTCTGAATACTCCTTGCTTTCCATCAAAAGAGATGCAAGCCTGGCCTCCACTCGCTGTCGAAGGAAAGTTCGCTTCTCAGGGAAATCTGAAGATCAGATGTGCCTGATCCTCTGCTTGATTTTCTTGCCTAAGAAGATCCGTCGGATTTATTGTGATAGCCTCTTCCTTTATCCGTAGAGCTTCAGAAGAAGAAGATGGGTTTCAAGAATGCGATAAAGAATAGAAATGGCTTCAGATGGCCTCTAAAGCATGAGCAATTGAATCAGTAGTTTCTGGGAGATATGATGAAGACATTGTCAATGCTTTGAACTACACAAGTCCTGCAGAAAGATATGTTAAAGAAACTGAAACAACGGCGGTTTTATGTTCTACCGTCGTCTTTTCTCGTCGTCTATATTAAGTTACGATGGCGGTAGATTTATAATTACCGACGTAGATTATTTTGTTAAACGTCGTTAAGTGTACTACAACCGACGTGGATTTTAATTTTAAATTATAAATGGAGTTTTTTTTCCCGTATTCTTTCAGTTTTAGTTTTCAATTCCAAAGCGTGATAAATAGATTTTTCTTTCCCGAGGAAATTTAAAATGAGGGAAATTAATGTTCTAGAATTTGTAAACTAACACGACGCAATATTTGCAAATCTGTGTCATCTGTTAAGATTATGATGTGGAACAGAGTTCCATCTGGTAAGATTTCGTAACCCTTGGGATCTCAGACAAAACTGATTATGTCGGCGGTGTTCTATATAAACCGTCGTGGTTATTTCAATTCTTGTCATTAAGTAGATCTACCGACGTAGGATAAGAAAATCAAAGAAAAAAATTGTTAACAAAAATTCTTATTAAGACGACCGTTAAAATTAAAGGTACGACGTATAAAATGAATAAATACGACGATAAATTTTATTGTACGATTTAAAGATAACGTAGTAGAACTATACGAGAATGACGTCGATATATTTATATTTTCCGTCGTTGTAAATTAATTTAATACGGCGATATTTTGTATTTTAAAGCCGTGGATTTGTTTGTAATTATACGGCGTCTTATACGAAAACCTCGTCGTGTTATTTTATGAGTAAAAACGGCAGTTTTTATTGAAATCGTCGTCTTTACTTTCTACGTCGGTCGATTCATAACTTCTGCCGTTCTTTGTTGGCATTGATTTTACACTGAGGAAATCTGTTTCAAATAGACGTCGGTTGTTTAATTATGTACGTCGTTGTTTTTGAACAGCCATTTGAAACTCCATTTTTTAGTTGTCTAAGGTTGTATTACACGACGGTGTTTTTAGAACCGTCGTCTTTTTATAAACCACGACGGTTTTCACTTAGACCGTCGTTGTTTTCTGGTCGTCTTTTTCACTTTTTGTAGTAGTGTTAATTGCTTCCATCATCTGTTCTACATCAGAAAAACTCTCCACATACAACTGGGGGAGAGGCCCGAATATTGTTTCAGATGGAGTGGTTCTAGGGGAAAACCCCTGAAACCAAAGGGGCGATTGTGCTATGGTTTTATTTTGGCTTCTTGAGAAGAAGAGTCGAGAAGAAGCAAGAGAAATCAGTCTCTGTCTAAATTGTTCTTGCTCACTAGAACTACAAGGCCCTTACCACATTTAATTGATATTGCATTTGAAGAAAATGATTCGTTTTATTCATTTATTAATGTTGATGCTTAAATTTGGTTCAACAGTGGGACGACCTCTTCGCGATCGAGGTTGGGCAATTTGTCCAAACTAGGTTGGCATGACCAACCAAATTGTCCTCCAGAACCTACAAAACATAAGAGCTAATGAGGGTGACGCTAGTGTAGTGTTGGCCAAAGACGTTTCGATACTTAAGTTAGTCAATTATTTGATAGAAAAATGCACAATAGATTATGGGGCTTAGAATTGCATCAATTTAAGGAAGGGTTTATTCAGCCTTTTTATGTCATCCTAGATGACTTAATCCTTCTAGGAGTATAACTCAAAAGAACCTAGTCCTCCTCGAACTAGGGATTGAAAGGGGTCGATTTGACGCTAGATATGGCAATACTATCTCTATCCCTACTCCCCATCCTCACCCCATCCCCACCCCCATCCCTAATAAGAAATTTCAAGGAATTCTCATCCCCATCTCCGTCGGGAGGTTGTCTCCTAAACCCGCCCCGAATTCCTAATTTTTTTTATAAAAATAAAATATTTACCTTACATTATAACACTTAAATTTCACTTTAAAATATCATTTAACTTAGTTATATGGAATTGAAATATAAAATTCAACTAAACTAATCAAAACCATCTCAATTTATTTAATTTTTTTAAACTTCATATTATCTACACCAAAGTCATCTAAATATAAAATTCAACTCAAGATCATGTAACTTTTTGCTTGTTATATTATATTATATTATATATAATTATTAAGTAAAAATAAATATATCATTTATTGGCCCGTTTGTTTGGAGATGGAGATAACAATATCATTCCCAGCCCATCCTCAATCGAGGATTTTTAAAATTAAGAGATTCTCCATACCCACTCCAAATTTTCCCCCAAAATTTTCCCCCGTTAGGGACAAGGACCCAATGTGGACCGGGCTCGGTGTGGGTTTTTCTCATCCCTAACTCGGACTAGGACTCCCTTTAGATAGTTGTCTTAATGATCTTAAAGGGCATGTTTGGTAGGCCTCACTCCCTTGGACTGTGCTAAATAGGGCTTAAAGCCCATGTTTGGTAAAACAAAGGATTAAGTTAAATGGGATTATGGAGTCCAACAGTAAAAAAACATCCTCACTCGCTCTCCTTATACAGAGAGCCTAAATTTCGGTTCTCAAAATAAGCCCTTCACTGAATTGAGAACACGCGACTCTGCCTCTCTCTCTCTCTCTCTCTCATTCGCGACTCTGGCTTTCTCTCTCGTTCTCGTTCGCGACTCCGGCTCTCTCTCTCTCTCGTTCGCGACTCCGGCTCTCTTTCTCATATGTTCTCTCTCTCTCCAACATTTTTCAAAGGTAATTTTTTATGGGTATTGCTTTTTCTTTGGTAGTTATTGAGAAATTTCATTGTTAGGTTGTTTGTTGGGTTGTTATTTTCTATCTATCCTCTGTTGGTTGCTGGGAATTTTAGGCAAGAAAAAGGGAAAATCTTCCATTTTTGTGTTTTATGCTGTTATAGATTATATAATAATTAGTGGCTTCACTTAAGTTAAGCGGATAATGGAAATCGGATTAAAAAATTTAGCTGCATGTGTCATTTTAGATTCAATTTCTGAGCAACCAAATAGTGCATTAGGGTTTGAATGTGGATCTGTGTATTTCTGTGAAAAATTTGCTTCACTTTTGCTGTAGTATTTTTATGTTTTGCTGCTTCACTTTTGCTGTAGTATTTTTGTGAGAAATTTCCTTGTTTTGGATTGCAATTCAAAAACTATACTATTTCTAAAAATGGACATCCATTTTAGAAATTAGAGTTGTATCCTGATTTTTTTAAGTCAAACTTTTGTTTAGCAGGGCATATTGGCTTGTTTGGATCTGTGTGGGTTTAAATGTTTCAATTGTTTCCATTGTTTGGATCAGTCAGCCAAGTACTTGTTTCCTCTGTTATATTGCAGTTTTTGGATCATATTGGATTATTAAAGTGAAGCTATTTATGCTTGGTTGTAGAGGTGTTTTGTTGTCACTGCTTGAATCATTGAATGGGCTTAAAGGCCAAGTTGGTTAGTGAAATTTTAGTTTCTCCATTGCTCTATTTGGCATAGTAAAATCACTTACTCAAAAACCTACCTAGCTCTATATTTGGTTCATTAATTACTAGTCATGCCTAACACTAGTCTGCAGATCATGATGTTTTGTTTTTCTGGTGTTCCTGTAAACTTCTTGGGCACTCTTGTTTTTGTTCTTCTGTATTTTTTGCTTTTCCTGGTATAGAAGTTCTTTTTTTTATTTTTTATTTTATAAATAAAATGAAGTTGGATCATGGTATTCAAACAGGACTTGTTGGAGGCACACCTATTGTAAGGATATCATCAGAGGCATATTGTGGATGGTGAGTGGTCGTTATCACTATTGTTTGATTACACATGGGCTAAGAATCTTGTTCTGTTAATAACATTGTTCTGTTTAGATTCAAAGATTTTGTTTTGTTATTCTTAGGGTTGAAAATTTACCTCATTGACCCTATAATAATTTTGTTTTTGGAGTTGTATTCCTTTTTTTTTGGTAATCTGATTATGGAATGCGGATATTATTGCAATGCCTTGTTGAGAATTGCTTGTCAGTTGAGCGATTGCAGGTATGGTTATGCAAATTGTGTTATAATATTAAACTGAATTATTGATCTCTAATCTACAATTGATTTTGAGTATGACTGAAAAGATTATTGAGCAATTAGTGTCTGGATGGTTGTGTTATAATATGAAATCTGATTTTTTGTTAATGAACTGCTCAAGAATATGATTTTTCATATATGGATTTTGGAAAATTCTTGTGTTGGTTGAGTTATACAATGAAATCTCAATTTTATCTTGAGTATAAATTGCTCGCCAATATGATTTTGCAAATATGTATATTGGGCGATTTGAAGTGATATCTTATGCAAATTTAGTACCTTACACTTTTTAATCTTATGTTCATATTCCTGTTGTTTATGTTTCCATTTTATATGCTCTTTTCATGTTTATTTCAATATGTGAGACTTATGAAACAGAAGGACACCTACACCAAAATGCAATTGGATAAAGTTCGAGATGAATGAGCAAGTCAAGTCATATATTAGAGTGGCTTTTTGTTTGAAATAAGCATTCTCCCTTCATTTTAAATGTATTTTTGTTGCTAGTATGTTGCTTAAAGACAAGTATGGATCATATGTGGGGTTGGAAAATTTATGATTTATGGAAGTGTTGGATATATATTTGATGTATGGATGTATTTAAATTTATATATGGTTTTTAATGTGCAACGGGCAACACTACATGATATTGTTCATAACAACCTCAATTTTGCACAAACAAATAAAATTTAAAATTTAAAATAACAACAATACTCATAAGACAACTGAGTGGTGGTCGGTGGTTGTTATTGATATATAAATCAAATTCTTTGTGTTTGCATACAAGTAAAGACTTAATTATACATAAACTCGATGAAATTTATAACCTTAATAACAAACAAAAAGTCTTTGGTTTGGAGGAAAAGAAATGTACATGTGAGTTTGGTAATTATAATAACAAAAAAAAACTTACATTTAATTATTTTTAAATTTTAAAAATAATAATTTTTTAGTCCGACACAGCACCAAACATAGGTCTTCACTATTTTTACAATCCAGCTTCTTAGTCCGACGCAGCACCAAACGTAGGTCAGTACTTAATCCAGCTTAGGCCAATCCGAGCTAATCCTAGACAGTCATAGGATTTAGTCCAGTCCATGACAGTCCGCCGTGCCAAACGACCCCAAAACATCTTAGCTTCTCTAGTTAGCCTTACCCACACTGGGCCCAAACTCATGGACCAACAGACCTACAAGCCCACCTGAGCTACTATAGGATAATTATATGATGATCTGGCTCAAGCCCAGTACAACCACTAGATATCTAGCTCAGCTTGACCACCTTGACCTGAGCTCAGCTCAATCACTTGTGTTTTTGCTTAGCTTAGTCTAGAGGAATTTTACCTCACAAACTATTAATATGTGTTTGTATGAGATGTGCTACAATATGACTATTTTTTACGGCTTATAAGTGATATGTTCAACTTAGAAATAAAGGAAACTTACTTTTAAGCTTTTGTTCATAATGTACGTGGGTCAGCCTAAACAAAACAAGATAATCAATAAATTGAGCTAATGTTGGGTTAGTTGACATGCTTAATTAAATGAATTACCTTTGACTCAGATCATATTTGAATCGATTATTTTTGACACAAACACGATCCATTAGTACGAATTGACATCCTAACTGATGAAAGAGGGGGAAACAAGTTGTACAATGTGATTCCTCGTTTGCCTTCTACCTACTAGCCAACTTCTCATGTATGTATATGTGGTAGGGTTTGGCTGCAGGCACACCAACTTTTGGCCTCACTATAATTACCTAGCTTCAAAACTCCCCCATCTTTTTCCCACATCCTAATTTTGCCTGCAGAAAATTGTGGGCAAGTCATCATGAGCAAATTTCTTTTTTTAGTGTAGGAAACAAAAGGGCGCGAAAAGAAAGGAGGAAAAAAGGGTTGAAAAATAGGAGGGGGTGAGATGATTGTGAGAGATGGGACATGATGATCGAAGATGGAAGGGGGAAGCAAAATGATTAGGCATGAGCATGAGAAGCAATTATGTGCCATGAGAGTTTGTGTGTAATGTACTCTATCTTTACTTTTTTTATTATTATATATTTTAGCTTCTTACCCCACGTTATCATAACATGCTAATCCTTTCCATCCCCACAATAATCATGGATTAATAAATTAGTTAATTAAACAACCTTATCCCAGAAAACAATAAAGAAAAGCTAATTGTACTTATGGAACATTTATTTGGGACTATTTTTACATGTCCCCCCTTGGTTATAAGTTTTATGCATACATTTATCCTATGTTAATTAATAAACTATTAGTCTGGATTATACATCATATGATTGCATATTCTCAGTGAGAAAATAAACATTTCTGAATATCATAGCAGTTTTTTTTTTTAAAAAAAATAATAATAATTATTAGAATTCAAGAATTATTATTTATTTTTGAGTTTTTACTATTAAACCTGCATAAATGTTACTAATAAACCTGTGGCGGCTAGTACTAATAAATATAAGCGTATTATAACACGAGTAGATAGGTCACACAATGTGGCATCGTTAAACTTGATTAGCACCATGTCAATGTGTGATTGCATGGTGCTATAGTCCTACACGAAGAAGATGAAATTGTGCGTACAGTTCTAATCTCTTACACTCACTCTTGTACTCATTTTAAGATTTTTTTTTTGATCCATTAGATAAACATTCAAAGGTGAGTGACCACAATCTCTTAGACCTCGGGGCTATTGTGCGTAACTAATTAAGAATGTAATTAATTGGATACATTAAGGGCAAACTATAGACCTCCAAAACATGAGCCACGAGCCATGTCCTCAAATTGGGACCCTGTTATATTACGATGTCCAAGATGCGGTGAAACCCAAGCAATCCAATTGGTTCCCCTACTTTGCAGACATTAATATCGTTAATTTGTCGTCTCAGGAGAAATGCACGCATGGCATATTTCTGCTCACTCTTAAGTGTTTTTTTCTTTTATTATTATTTTTATAAATAAATAAAAAAAACAAAGTTGTTTATAAATTTAACCAGATCGATCTGAAATTGGATCTTCCAGGGGCCGGCATGGATCGGAAATTCCACAATGGAATGAAGAATCCAAGGCCATAATTCTCCATGCATGATGCCACTCCACAACATGGCCTGCAGTTGGTAAGGGGGACCCATCATGTGCAAGCAACCCCATATAATGCAGCCAAGGCAGCCTTCTCTCTCTCTCTCTCTCTCTCTCTCTCTCTCTCATGAAAAAATAGTCTTCTGCAATGTATGCATTGGTCACCACTTGGCCCATGAATCTGAGGAAATTACAGGACGTGGGGGCTCACAGATTATGTTTTTGTCAATCATTTGGTTTTGGATTAGCGTCGAACTAATTCCTTTCACTTGAAATTAGTAAATAAGAGATCAGAGAGAAAGTTAAAAATCTAATTAACTTTGGTTTTATCAAAGAAGAATAACATCATTAGCAGGCTGAAAGAAATCACAATAAAATATATGATGCAAAAAACGAGTTGCCTCATTAAAATTTTGACCTTAAGAATTCACACAAGAAGAAAATTCGGTATAAAAAAAAAGTACCCTTCAGCCATCCAGCAAATCGAACTACGCCAATAGATGAGCCATGCCGTGTGATTCTTGATAATTTAGTTTTATTTATTTATTTTTAATTATAAGAGATTTTAAGTTCAAATTCAGTTTCCCTCGTTCAATTAAAAAACAAAAACGAAATCATATTGAGAATACGACAAATGGTTGTAACAGACGTTTAAACAACTTTTCAAAAAATGGAGATGATGTTGGTTTTTTTGTTCAAGAGTAGATGATTTTGGTTTAAAAAGAACATAAAAGGACATCAAAAGCTGGATTTCTCTCATACTTCTTCTACCTACTACGTTCAACCAGTCCCCCACTACCCAGAGATATGTTCGCCACAATATATATTATATAACCCACCTATGAGGTTCATACAATTGTTTATATAACCCACCCTATATATATATATATATATATATATATATGATATGCAGTACACATTGACATAACATGAGGCTCAAGACACCTCCGATTCCCTTAAGGTAATCCATACGAAAAACATTGTCGCAAGCTCCGGTTGTCATAATCTTCGTCTCAGGATCCATATTTAAATCCCTAGAAAATAAAGAGGAATTCATGGAATCCTTTATATTACCCAATTCAACACAACCTGGTTTGGAAGGAACTCACCCGTTGTTTGGTGAATTTATAACTGCTCAAATTAAACTTATTAAATTGAATAATATTAAACATAGTGTGTTTTACAAGTTTCACAAAGAATGGTGAGATTCATAAAAATGAATCAATTTCAATACAATCCAAGCCAAGCCATCATGAATCCGCACATTAGTTCGGAATTTGGTACAAATTGTCACTTATGAATCGGAAATGAGTTCTTCAAAAGAACAGTCACTAATAAAACTCGATGCAATCTATAACTTATATAAAAGTTTAATGCACCACGGATGTGAAAGGACTGCCATATGTGAAAGGAAAGCAAACAACGCAGTTTCATAGCTCATTATTCTGAATGATTCGCTATTAAGGGCCGCATGCCAGTAAAGGCATTTTTGCTTTTTTCATCACCATCAACTTAATTATACCAAACACATAAATAAATGGCAAAATTCTACACCTAGAGATAATTCTTCATAGGTAAAAACCAAAAGAAAAATTAAATAAGTTTCAAATATAAATATATAAATGCTAGCAGGGAAAGCTCAAACTGGTTGTTATAAATGTACAACAACACAACGTGCATGGTGTGGAGCTGATTTCGCCATGCATGGTGGTGGAGCAAATAAAACAATGAATAAATATGCATATGGCCTGAGTGTCAGCCCATTATATACACATTATATAATATATGATATATATTTATATATAATATATATATATATATATAGAGAGAGAGAGAGAGAGAGAGAGACAGAGACAGAGACAGAGACATATTAATTTGTAGTTATTCTTGCGGCCGGACATTTAAATAAGAACCGGCTTCGTATGCGTCCATGGAGAAAAAAAAAATATTCTCGGGAAAGTTAGGTTAGAAAAAGAAAAACGCAAGAAGAAAAGTTCCTTTTTCTTTCGGAACAAACAATCACTATCCGACACAAATTCTTCCAAAATATCGCGAGAAGACGAGAGAGAGGACAAGAACAAATGGAAAACATGCACGTTAAGATGGGATCAGATCAAATGGTTTCGCTGTAGTAAACCACGTGAAGAGATGCATCAAAGTTCGTCCAAATCAGAAATAAAGAGATCCCTTTTTGCCTAAGCCAGATTTTATTGTGGTTATTTTAACGGCTGACCTCTGTGCTTCCTTGAGGAAAAAAAAGTGACCCCACTCTCTCCCAGTTATAGTAGAGCAACATAAGAGAGAGAGAGAGAGAGAGAGAGAGAGAGAGAGAGATAGATGTTGATGTGTTGAGAGGTGTATATTTGCTGCATTGGATCCTTCGCCGAAGTAGTGTTTTGAAAGCTTCCCAAATTCTCTCTCTGTTTCTCTCTTTCTCTCTTTCTCTTTCCTTCTTTCTTTCTGTGTATGTTTTCTTGAGGGGGGCTAGAATCCAAAGAAGCTGATAGAAAAGGTGCATGGAGATTTGGAGATAATATTCCTGGTTCATCAATCCCATTTAAAAACCCGTGTTGCCTTGTATTTTTTCCCTTTGTTTTGTTGGTGGTTCTCTTTTTCCAAATCTCATTCATTCTGTCATTGAATTAAAACCCTTTTTATGTACACGTACACCTTCTCCAAGTCAATTCCATTAATCATGGATGGCGAGACAAATATTAGCCCTCCTCCAAATTCTCAAATGTTGGTTTCTCAGAAAAATCATGGCCCTCTGAGCTCCATGGACTTCAATTTCTTGGTGAGACCCACGTTGGATTTCCATCGCCGCGAGTGCCAAACGTCACGTTGCAAAGACAAAGAAGAAGATGGAGGCCAATTACAAAGCTCAGAAGAGAAGCAAGAAGACAACTTCGACATGTTCGTTTCGTCTTTGAAGGTCCAAATTCCATCGGCAGGAGAATTCTGCAGGCTCCTCCAGCAAGACGATAATGTTGATGGCGTTCTGGATGATGAAGGGTTGAAGACTCCTACATCTTTGGATCACAAAATCACAATGAACCTCCAGTGTCCACCTGCGCCAAGAAAACCCAAGTCACTTCCGCTAAAGAAGCGAAAAGGAGCAGGCCACCCCAGAATTGTACTGCATCTATCGAGCGAGATCGAATCGCTGTTTCCTCCGGTGGATGATCTTCTTGCAGATGTTCATGTCGGTGGTAAGATTAAGAAGAAACTTAGAGTGTAGGAGGCTAAAAAAGCAAGGCATATGGTGATCAGCTTGATCTCTGAATATGTGGAACCAAATTTACATTTTATACCAATTACTGGAATATTTGGTGATCAATGTTATAGCGGTGTACTCTTCTCCATGTTGATGTGTAGTGTTCAGGTTTCTCAGTTGATCTCATCAAATTCATCTTCTTAATTAATTTCCTTTTTTTTTCCTTTTTTTGGGACAATGGGAAATTGGCCCAGATCTGAATCAGATTATGTAACTTCTGTAATTTATCAAGGATGAATTTTGCATAGGGTTCCATTCCATTAATAATGCATTGTTTTTACCAGAGGTGAGCAAACCCATGTGGTATATTCCTCCATAGACGACATGACAGAAAATTATCAAATAACAGCTAGCAATAATAATCAAAGAGTGCTAGTACTTCTACTACTACATATATGATCTCTCTCTCTCTCTCTCTCTCTCTCTCTGAGAATTCAAGGAGGCCTTGATTGGCCCCTACCTTCTCTTAATGTTGGGTCTCTTTTGCAGCTCCCACCACCAGTACATCAGCCTTTTACTTGACAACCAATTGAATATGTCCAAAAATTATTGCACCCTGCAACCAGAATGCATTCTCCAACTATCACTTCCATCCAACTAATTCTTCCATTTCCCTCCCAAAACCCCAAATGGATAATGGGTTGAATGGTTGGTAGCAAGATAAGCTCTGTTTGTAGTGTGTGTGTTTGCGTTTTCAAATTTTTATTATTTCAATAAATATGTATAGACCACGAGGAATTTTGGTTTGATGCATATATACTTTCTTTTGTCATTTTTCTGTTGGTTTTGGAATATTTTAGATATAAGTTCAAAGTAGAAGGTTTATTGAAACTTGAAACCAACTCTAAAATAATCCAACTCTCGCTTGTTGATGAATTTGAGAGATCTACTCAATCCTTGATTCTTCTTAAAAGATGGAAATTCTGCTACTAGTTGAACTAATTTATATATGTTGAGGGTTTGATCCACAATTTCTAACAAGTTGACCTTTAATTACATATTGGACAGAATTGTCGTATTTGAGCTAGAGACGGGTTGGAGATCTTTCTCCCAAAATTTGTGTCTGGTTACAAGGATTAAAAAATGATTAGTCTAATTAATTCATGTTTGCATAAAGAACACAAAGAAGCAATGCGGTCCACTTGGTGGATTTGGAAGATCAACATACCCAAGGACATGTTTTACATCCATGATTATAATTAAGCTTGTCCATCGGTGTTGGCTTTTTACGATAATCATTCCAAGCTCTCACACTTACAATTCTAATAAGAGGTAATTTTAATTATTGTTTTCGCTCCTATTTTGGATGATGATAGATTAGGCCGGACGTATTTTTTATTAAATCTTTTTTTGGTTTTTTTGTTTCGTCCGCCTTGTGACCCAAAAAATATGAACAATATGAAAGCAAAATTGTGGCAAACATATTGATGTTTATGTGTACTGACTTCCTGCAGAGAGGTACCCTACCGACACCTCTCTCTCTTTCCCTGTTTTGTTTTTTCTTTTTGAAATTGAAATTAAGAAGAAATATGCCTGATGAAATATGAAAAATATCAATTCGTGCAGGTGTTAAGGAAGTCAGTTCAGTACGTATATAATTGGAATTTGGATGTTATATCTGTTTTTTTGGGAGTCGGAATTATATGGGAACTTTCCTTGTATGTAAGTAACTCGTATATATTTACACACACACACACAACAACAAAATTTACTTTGTGTCTTCCTGTATAGGGCCAAACCAATTGACTATGAGACTGAGGTGTCTGAGTTTCAGTAGGTTAGGATTTGGTGGTACCGTTGCTGCATGCAGGTACAAAAAGCCAGCCATATCCATCTACCACATCAGCTTAGCTACATGTCAAATTGAATGATCATGGGCCGACTGGTTTCCTGCAGCAACTTGCAGTGCCCTCTTGCAATATATATAGCCACAAACGTGATAAATGCAGTTTTGCTAGCTAGCTAATGATGTAAGAGAAATTAACTTGCATTCATCCCGTCTTTCTCTATCACCTTTAATATGTGAGGAGAGAGATAAGGAGAGAACAGGTAGGTTTAATCCGGGTGTATGCAAGTTTCCATATTTCATCGCTCTCTATCATTTTTTTTTACGTCACTTATCACGTAATGAGATAGATAAGTAAAGACTTGTAGGTATTCAATATATGTAAGTTTTTTTTCTTAACTAGGGTAAGGTGGTCTATAATTGCAGTGAGTGATGTAACACAATGATTGAAGAACCCCTCCCATACCCAAAACAAAACACGAAAAAGAAAAGAAGTTATTACTTAATAAGGAATAATTTAAAGAAAATATCAAGACAAGATTGTCAACTCGAGCTCTATCAATTTTGTGGTTTTGCATGCTCATAGACATCTGATCACTTCATTTTGAACTTGCATCTTGCGAAGGCTTCGAACATGTATTTTGAGACATTAATATATTTTCTTTTCTATATTTGCTTACAATGAGAATATTTGAGCTTAGGTTCTGCCCCTTTTCCATTCTATAAAATGTCATTTGAGTTAGAGCATCCTTTTTCGTACGGATGGAGCTAGGCTATGTTTGTTTTGGGTGTTTTCATTATACGCTTGGACTTCGGGGAGGTTATGATCGCTTCAAGCCTATATGTGACTATACTCATTTTCCAACATTAGAAACGGAATGCCATGATAGTAAATAAGTAACAGGTCAAACGAGATGAATATTCAAAATTGTGAAAGAAAATGATTATAACTCAAAATAAACAATATCAAACATGCACTAAAAGATGTTTGATATAAATAAGTCTCAATTTAATTGTAATTGGGTGCATATTTTGTGAATAAAGAAAATAATTTTAAAGTTCATGGAGAATGGTCAAACTATTTAGTCTAATATCCAGAAGATAAGAGCATTTTTCTTGAAATGTGCTCTTCCCCTTGGTTTTAGGAGTCGTTAATACAGTTGAAGATCCACCATCCAACTTCAAAATGAAGTGCCAAAAGTTTTCAAGTAAGCCCAGACTAGTTGTCGTTAAATGGGCTAAACTTCTGCAGCCACAAGGAAGCAACTTGTCTTATACAAAAACAACCTCAAAAAACTGGGCTTTGGTTGAATAAGATCTCTGGTTTGGGGTTTTAAGGGTCAAAGCAAGCATGCACCTGCTCTTTTTAAAAGCCCTGTCTCGTCAATCATACTTTACAGGAAAATTATGGAGCGATTTGCGATTATGGGTCCTTGTGATGGGAAGATGCTACAATTAGGGGATGTGGGTGGTTGAGGTGGTTGAGTGAGGGGTTGAATCCGTAAACTATATTCTGATTTGCATTTTAGTCAATGAAATCAATTATGTAGTCCTCTTAAACTCTATTATGAGTGGCATTTTAGTTATTTTCCGTCATTTGTGTCGATTTGAGCATCTATTTGAGGGGTAAAATGGTCAATATTGGTCTCTTTTATTCCTTCATCGATCTAACTAGTTTTCCTCCAAACGCACAGTTTACCTTTAAAGATCATTATCATTTGTGCTCAAAATTTAGAGACCAAAATGCAAATCGAGCTCTATTTCAAAAACATTTGATATAATTGATGTTAGAGGTTGATAAATGCTCTTGCTGTGAACAGCTGGATCATGGAATAGAATACTAACACCTGGTGAACGTTTTTACCCCCACAAAAGGAGGAGATATGGAAAAAGCAACAGGTCATATTGTGTGGGCCCAGTTAGTAACAGTTTGGGCTTGGCCCCACGACAAAAGGGACTTGTGGGCCAAGAGAAGAGAAACACTCAATGGCAGTATGCGACCGTTGATCCAGCAAAATAAAAGTTTCTCTTTTTAAAAATTAATATGCACCAATTGATCTCGTCCAAAAAATAAAAATAAAAAATGCACCAATTGATCTCTACGATCTTGAATAATCATATGTCAGTATATTTAACGATTAAATTATAGACCATATGTCTCATATAATCTTTCAAAGATGCAAATAATACAATCAATAATGCTGTCAATGCGATTCAAACGATTTTATTTTCTTCAAACTATTTTTAACCATCATAATTTATTATATTTGAAGATAACATAGAGTCATGTATTGGCGACTTTATCATTATTTCTTTAATATAAGTGATATTGGGAAGATGGAATCAAATCTAAGACCTCACATGCATAAATAAATGCTCTTAACCACTTGAACTACAAACCTTTTGTATGTATTAACGTTATTGTAAATTTACATGAATGATAACACATGTACTTAGCATAACGCTCTCTATTTCAAATTTGAAGTTTATGTATTAATAATTGGATAACAAATAATTTATGGGGCTTCGTGAGAGGCCGAATTAGTGAAGAACACTGCAATGAAGAGTTTGTTAATGTTCTTTTGTTATAAGAACACTGTTTCACTCCTTACATGTAGGGCTTCATTCCTACTCCTTGGCAACTATGAACGTATGCATAAACAATTGATTAAAAATACAACAACAAAGAATATATATACACTAGTCAAATTGTAGTTTATTTGTAAAGCGAAATGACTCCTTACATATAAGGAGTCAAGTATTTTCCGTATTCCAATAGCAATACAGAGAGGGAAAATGCAACTGTTTATTGTATTAATCTATTTGTAGGGAAGGGTGATGGGGTATGTACTTATATCATTTTATAGAGCAGCTTCTGAACCTTTCTTGGATTTATGCTTTTGTTTAGTCTTGATTTTCATTTTCTTAGTACAAAATGATTCTGTTTTCTCTTTCTAGTCAACACTCAACAAAACCCAAGAAAAGCAGAGAAACAGTGCTAACAAATGATTACCCCTCTTACTTTGGATCTCCTCCTTCTTGCTATTTACTCTCTCTCTCTCTCTCTCTCTCTCTCTCTCTCTCTCTCCTTCTAATGTACAGGTGATGTTCTTAATCTCCTGTGCATAGAGATGACCTCTATATAGAGTTACCCAATTACTTTCACCTCAGTCATCTCTGAGTCACTGCAAGTCCTTTGTGCTTATCTACGATGCCAATTAAGGAAATGACAGTTTCATTTACCTGAGGTGACCTCATTGAACTTCACCAAAGCCAAATCAGTCACAGGAGCAGCACAAGTGCTTTTGGCCCCTGTCAAGCATGGCTCAACAGGTACTGCTTTGTCTTCTATCTCATTCTCCTTGGATTTTGCCCCTCTGGGTTCAACACTAGCTCTGATTCATTTGTTTTTCTTACTAAATTTCTATGGCCGGTGGATATGTTTATTATTTGCTATAATGTTTCTAGCTCTGTGGGTCTATTCTTATCACATTGCTCAGTCATGTTGATTTTGTCATTTTTTTGTTGGAGGCTTATGCATAATTGATGATTTTCCTGACTGATATGACTGTAGGAGGAAGGCTGGCCTCTGGGTTTGCAGCCAATGCATGTGAGAGTTGGGTTGGCTCAAAACAATGAGTTTTCCGGTTCAGTGTCATTCAACACTTTACTCACTGGTTCTCCAACTTCCTCTACAGATTCCTCTTCAGATCTAGACACAGAGGTCAGTATAAATTACAGATATTTTAGGTATAAGTTTTCTCATATATACTAGTCTTGTCTTTGATAGTTCATTTGGGATTTTGTAGTGAAACAGGTCATACACATAGGCACAGGATTAATTAGTTTGTGTGCATCTGTATATTATATGTATATTTGGTCTGAAAATGATTGGTATATACTATTTGCAGTACCTTCTGTTTTGTTTCTTTCAGCTTGTTTTCTTCATGGACAAAATATGCTTGAATGAAAGCTGTTTTTTTTAATCATTTCTTTTGGCAGATTTTGAAAAAGAAAAGAATTGATAATTGATTTTGAAATTGAAATAGAACTGAAAATGCCATTTAATTTGTCTGTTTGTTGTAATAGTAACCTCTCCTAATGACTTGAAATTTAGGCTGTTCCTACACTTTCAGTAAGGACTGTAAGTTAAAATTGACCCCTGAACAGTAACTATTAGCATCAGTCAGAATTGGCTCTGAATGAATGGTCTTATTGATGACATAGTGGCAAGACTATTGCAATTTGTATGGTAGTTTTATGAAATAAAAATAGTACATATGTACAGTTGTTCACTATATACTATAAAAAATGCCCTCAAATGGTCTGCTCAGCTGCAAACTTAACAATTCTAAGTGTTTGATGTCAGTTTAATCTTGAGAATTCGTGTTAATTTCTAGAACAAATTGGTGAAAGAGAGTGTGCTGATATGTTTACATGTTAATTTCTTTGCTGGGTTGCAGTCCACAGGGTCTTTTTTCCATGACAGGAGCATTACACTGGGGAGCCTTATTGGAATCAATAACATTCTAGAGCTATCAAGAAGATCACTGAGGGGAAGAAAAACTGATCAGGTCTGTAAAGACAGGAAGAGCAACAACTCCACCAAGTTCAGATTGTGTTTTTTCTCTCTATGTTCCAGGGACAGTACAGATGGTGAGAATGTGAACAAAAACAACCATCCTCCATCTCTTGGTCACTTCCTTGCAGTGGAGAGAAGAGCAGCCAATGAAAATTATAGAGAAAACCCACCAATTTATGGACCAGATGATGAGGTTGCTTTAGCTGATCATCAGCCTGCTACACAACCCAACTCACTGTTTGTTGATGGTCAAGTTGCTCCTCCTCAATCTAGTCCATGGCTTGGTTCAGACCATGTTGACCAGAGAAAACCAGTTCTGTTTTCATGTATGTGTGGTGGGCAACTCTCCCAGTGACCAAAGAATATATTCATGTTTCTCTCTGTTTTTTTTTGGGGTGTCTTAATCAGAATTTCATGTTATTGGAAGACATAAAGAGGTCAATTGACAATTCCAGTGCAGCCATTGCAGTTTAAGCAAAATGTATCACATTAAGCAAATTTTCATACCAGTAGCTAGCATTTGGGTTAATAAATCTCCTTCTGTGATATGTGTGTTAGTATAAAGATGCAAACGTTCATGATTCCAAAAGGATGGTGACAAAGATCCACGCCTGCTGGGGCCAAACTCTGCTGGTATCCTAGGTACCATACCCTACCTATTGACTATATGGCTCGAGATTAGGGGAACAAGAAACTTTTTGTGTATACTATTCAATCTTTCCCAAATTTACCACCAATAGGATCTCTCCTTCCACACTTGTAGAGAGCATCTTCAATACTTTTATGCTAGCGCAAATGGCTCAAAATTATCGTAGGGTTGAAAAGGGTGCTAAATTATTGGCATTTCAAAGAGGTTATCATGTCCTTCTCTTGTAAAATTATAAAAAAAATATTTAAAAAAAAAGTGCATGATGACATTTTGGAGTGTTAATAACAGTTTCTAAATAAAAAAAGTACTCGTTTGTGGATTCAACATTCTCTAGTTTACCTACAAAATAGAGACGTGTACATGTGGTATATTTGATACTTTAAGGGAAGTATTATTTGAGCACCCTTATATCACTTTCGCAACCAGAAGCGCAAAAGTGTAAAAACATGAAAGGTGTGCGAAAGTGTAAGAGCATGGAAGGCGTGCTCATTTTTTCAGGGCGTATTCGATAACCCTGATAATTACTCCTACTTTAACCACAATTCAATCAAATGTAATACTCAATTCATTCTACATCAATGTAAACCGAGGATTGCTACTTCAAATGTGACACATCCTTCTACGTACACGTAAACTCCTAAGAAGAAATACCTAAAGATAGACTCACTTGTTTGGGAATCTAAAAGGGACCCGCATGGATAAGTGGAAAAAAACACTTGAAGCAAAGCAAGTCAATAGCAATGTCTACATCAGTTGAGAAGAGACCTTTATACCGTCCTTACATGCATAATTTGTGAGCATCATGCAACTGACATATGGAGAAAAAACCAACCATATGGGCCATACCAATCTGGTACTCGGTTATTTATATCCAAGGAAAAAGGCTGGGCAATCTAACCCCACACAGTTAAGTGGGCCTTTGCTTATCTCTTGGCTTTTCACACACTCACAAGCCTAACTTGTATTCTTATGAGTCGACATCTTGTCAGGTAGTGTTTCCCTGTTGACCCACCCAACTGTCCTTGTTGGTGATCAAGCTGACTTGTCCACATTCATAATTTGATTTTGGAATCATACGACCAGTAAACGGACACAATCACATGAAATCCATCGGCCAAGGACTTTTATTATTTATTTGTAATTTTTGTATCACATCATCCTATTTGTATACACAAACAAACTACAGAAAAATAATTTAAAATTTCCAGCAAAAACAATAAATTTAATATTACATTTCTCACAAGGAAAGAGAAGTGCTTTGATTAGGGTCAAAAGCACAACATATCCTTGACTCTTTCCAAGGGTCTTTTTGTGACTGTCTTTCTAGGTAGAGCAGCCATTCAAGAATGTTGAATTCTACCTTTGAACAAGAAAAAAATTTCTTCCACTTCTTTGTCTTTTCATTTTTCTTTTTCCTTCCCAATTCAGATATCTAACAGACTCTCAAATCACCAACTAATAAGATCCTTGGATCTCAAATTTAACATGACCAACATACTAACCCAACCAATGCCTGCAACTCACTTCTTTGCTTATTTCCCAAAACTACATACCAAATGGATTTTTATCTGTACATACCAAATGGGTCAACCACCAACAGCAGCCTCTTGGATTTTTCTCTCTCACTTACATGAAAGAAAATCCTCAAATCACACATAGATTCTTTTTCTGGTTGCCAAATGCCTCCAAGCATCAAGGCTTGTCAACCCATTCATTCTCAGCAAGAATCCTTCCTGAGCCACGGACACCCATCTTTCCAAAAGAACCCAATGCCGATAACCCCTTGAAACTGCTGCTGCCCTCACTGAAGTTTCGGGACCTCCTTGCCTTTCTTAGCTTGGAGGAATTGTTATCTCCGGTGTCATGATCAGCATCATCATAAGTTTTAATCTTTGCAACTACCAGATGGCCAATGGTGCTTCGACAGAACGGGCAAACTGGTGGTGTTACACACAATGTTGTTGGGTTAGGCTTGTTATGGCAGCAGAGAGCTAGAGTGCATTGTGCACACATTTGGTGGCCGCAATTCTGGACTTCAATTGTGCACACCTGCTCAAAGCATATGCAGCATAGATCTAAATCGCTTTCCTGCAATAAAACAATGTCCAAATGAATACTTTGGTCCCATGCATTAAACAATATGATAAATATGAGTATACAGTTCACATGACCGCTGAAAACATGTCTCCTTCTGACCTGCTCAATTCTAAAACGTTAAGAAAAATTGACTGAGGCACAGCCTACACTCGTAAAGATGCAATTATGCAGCCACATCAAAATCCAATGCCTTTACTTGGGGACCGGAGCCAAGGAAAGCATACCAAGCAAAGACAAAATAGTACAGTGTCTAAAGTTAGGATTCAGAGAACTATTATTGAGACTCATGGTCCAAATCACAGGTATGGGAAATAAAGCTCATGAGTTTGAACATTTTCAGTCAGTTTGGATTCTGGGGATCAGAAACAAAAAATTTAAATTTAGAGAGCAAGATGATTTTTCTGCCAAAAAAAAAAAGAGCAAGGTAATTCAAAAACATTTTAAAATTTTCTGTCTGAACTATTCAACCAAGTTCATTGATTCCCTCTTTAGGAAACATTAAAAGGAGAATCCAGCATCATGTCAATTATGATTAGAAACTAGCCCCCACACATATATGACTCTGTGAGACGGGACACCATCTTTTGAGTAGTTATAAATTAGTGATTATTTTGTATTGTCTTAGACAAGTAGGAAAATAAAATACTACACTGGGTCGGTAGATGCAAATCAAATTCTTTTTTATAATAGAGTAGTATTGAGAAAGTTCAGTAAATTATAGACACCTGGATGGATGAAAGTGGGTGAAACCCATTATAAGCTCCTACTTTATATAATAGGATATACATCTAACTTAAATATGAAGAAAGAGAGGAGGGTAGGAAATTACCACAGACAGATTGTCATCCATCCCAACATCAGAGTGTGATGGAGATGGAAGAGAATAAGCAGTTCCTTTCAAGATGTTCTTCTCCCTCTCCCTGTTTGCCTCCATTAAGGCCTGTTCTAGCAGAGCTTTTGCCTCCTGATTAAGCTCACTAATAAACTTCAGAGGTGCTGGCCACACAAGAGGCTCAGCTGATGAAGGATTTAGCATTGCTGCACAAGCTCCATGTTTGTGTTTCAAAGCAACTATATATGGTATTCTCCTGCATATACACAAGCATATATCATATAATAAGCTCAAGTGGAGTTTCTAAAGTAAAGTCAAGGGATATGATAATCAGTTCAGGTTCTCTTGAACAAAATTAAATAAATATATAAGGCACACCATTCATTCACATGAACATTGAACAGCTCTACTGGCATCATCAAAAAATTTCAAAACATGCATAATAAGAATTTGTTGCATAAGTGTTAACACAATGGATGATATTTGGATATGTGAAACAAAATGATTATTACGTGAGACGACATAAACATAGCTTACACAAAGGGGATCCATTTATGTTATAAAATTTGGTTATCAAATATAGAAGGCAACGAAAGTATACTCAAACATAGAAGGAAAATAAATCATACCCGGATGAATCTCTTTGAATACGATCTGCACCCCATGCCAACAATGCACGTATGCAATCCAGAGATCCCCCTCTAGCAGCCAAATGAAGTGGAGTGCTCGCAGGACAGCTGTAAACAAAAATTTATCAATCTACAGAACGAAATCAACGCCGTAGATGAATCAGGATTAAGAAATTTAGTAGAATTCATACCAATATCCACCAGTTGCAGCACAAACAAGAGCTCCGTTGTCTAACAGAATATGTACACATTCAGGCCTACTTCGACGGGCTGCCAAATGCAATGGTGTTGCTCCCCGGCCATCTCTAATATTCACAAATCGTGAAAATCCCCTGATACTCAGTCCAATATATCATGTTATCAATAAGTATTTAGCCCCATCAATCAAAGAGAAGACGAAATCACTCGGTAGAGCAAAAAGGAGACCAACCATGAAACAGCAACAGGACTTGAATGAGCAGAAGAAATAATAGCTTGAAGGCAATCAGAATGACCATAGTAAGCAGCATAATGCAAGCAGGTTCGTCCATGAAGGGAATCAAACATTAAGACCTGACAAAATAACCGACATTAATTTCATAGTTCATATTTCGAAAAGAAAATTTGCAAATCTAAAATAAACAAAAAGTTGGGATATTAATATACATTTGCTCCGGCTTCAAGAAGCTTTTCTACGCACGAGATCTTGCCATGCATTGCAGCCAACATAAGTGGAGTCTGAACCATTTCCAATCAACAAGACAAGAAGACAATTAGAAGAAGCAAAAACAGAACACCAAAGATCAAACATTTCCCAATCAATAAACTTACACATTCATAGCCAAAAAGTAATTAAATTTACCTGCTTGTGCCGATTCAACGCATCTGGATTAACAGATCGTTCTAAGAGCATAGAAAGAATCTGCCAATCAGACCCAAAAAAGAAAAAAATCATCAAAAATCCAACATTCAAAAACAACAAAAAGATTCCACAAAACAAAAAACTGAATTCCCTCCAAGAAACAAAAACCCATTTGCCCCAAATCCAAAAAAAAAAACTTGAAACAATCAATGAAATTCCAATGAAACAAAAGAACCCACCTCGATCTGGCCATTAGCAGCAGCAATATGAAGAGCAGAGTGGCGGTCATAGACAGTCGAGTGGCGCAAGAGAGTTGGCTCTCTCTCTAGCAAAGCTTCCACGGTGTCCAATTCCCCAAACTGCACGGCACGGAAGAGCCCATGTTCATCACTCTGTCTGCAACTCAGCCCCTGACCCATCTCTCCCTCTCTCTCTGTCTCTCTCTCTCTCTCTGTGTTTCTCTCTCTGTTTCTCTCTCTGACCCAATTAATGAGTCAATGGACGCCCTTCATTCACCTCTATGTTGAGCCACCTTCAGCAGAAGGCAGAAGGTGGTGGCTTCCATCGCTCTCCGAATAAAAAGGTTTACATTTATGTATTTCCAAGTCCAGAGAGAGAGAAAGAGAGACCATTGAAGTTTGGAGCTGCCCCAAGGCGAGAGTGGGAGCTGACCGAGTCAGTGTTCGGGCAGTCACTGGGACTGACTACGGGCAGCAGTCAGATATTTCTGGGACAGTTAGATAGATTAGATTCCTAAACTGTACAATGGGCCAACCAGCCTTGAACACCCCAAGTTCAATCCGACGGTGGGCCTTCAGAAACAAATAACAGCCGTTGTTTTTTTGACTTGATGGTCTCTGGCCGTTAGATCGGTATGCTAAGCTGAAATTAGGGACGTAATTTGATGTTAATTTTGTTTTGTTTATTACGAAAGTTGTTTACCGCGTTTGACTGACTATTATGTTTATTTTGGGTACCAGCAAAATTGACACTGTCTAAAATCATCACTGCAAAGACTGCGTCGTTTTCGCCTTCACATAAAAATATGGTGTGGTTTTATTTTTTATTTTTCAAAGTCAAATTAAAATATGGAATAAGAGCTTGCATGCATCTTACATGTAAGGAATTATTGTTTGTTTAGGATTAAGTGCTTCATGCCTATTAGAAATACGATCCACAATATATTATATTTAATAATAAAAGAGGAAAAGGAGATTCGAACTTGAAAACTATCGGTTTCGCCCCCTTTGTTAAAAACTTTTAATCATAATGGTGCCCACATCAAGAGGGGAGTTGGTAGCTTGTATGTTTTCTTTAATGGAGTTTGAGTTAATATTAGAAAATGGAAGGAGCAAATGCATTGATAATCACAATATACATTTGGTAGAACCAAACAAATTTGATGGGTGTGACAAGAACGTTCATCCACTCTTTTTTAATACAATCAATGAATCTTTACAATAACATGGGTCCATAGATTAATTTGTGAAGGAAAGTATAGAATAAGGTCTTTTTGCTTTCTTATTGCCTTCCTTGGGATCAAGTTCTTTTTTTTTTTAAATCTTTCTGTGCAAGTTCTATATTTAATTGGTTTATTGTAAACAGAGAAAAAATCTCTGCAAAAAAAAACTTATATATAATAGAGGTAACATTGTTTTGTTATTTTAAGTCAATAACACAATGACACGTTGAAAAGTTACATAAGAGTTTCTATCTTGGCTGGGGGGTTAATTTTTATTTTTGGGAATTAATTATAAAAAAGGTTTTTCTTTTTCCTGTGTTTGGTAAAAAAATGCAAAGGATACTTAATGATTCTCAGCATATATGATCGGGCTCTAGAAGAAGCAATCTCCTCGTCCACCAAGCATCTGGTACTTGCTTTTGTTGAAGAATCACATGACTTATGATGTCCAAGCCAAAGCAAAGAATAGGCTCAACCGCTATTTTTAATGGCTTCTTTCTTTTTCTTTTCCTGTTTATAGTGTAGAAGCATTAGTTTGCTTATGGAACTTAATTACTTCAAATTCACTTAAACAAAGACATTGGCATAATAATCGTGTTTTAGTGGAGCCATCAACATGATGACATTGTTATCCATTTGCACAACTAAACAAATCGTGTAGTTGAATCTCAATTTGAGCCGTAGTTGTACATTAGGCTAAGGTAGTGTGTTCGTCCATTTACACATGGATTAAAATATCTGAATAAACTAGAGTAATTTATAATATCGCTTTATTTAAATTAAAAAAATTTCAATTTAGAGTCGATTGGGCTGTCTATATTTGAAACAAGGAAGAAGTTGTTGCTATTCTTTTCTTATATCTGTAATTTATTTATTCAGCTACCAAACACATGCTTGTATCCAATCCAAATTTGCTCTTGATGTTGGTGTTCATGTGGGTTTCTCTGCATCGTTTCTCTAGAAATGAGAGCAAGGGTGGTGTTACTGCATCGTTTTCGGGAAAGCAAGTGATATTGCACTCAAAAAATTGCTTGACAATGCTCCTCAACAGTGTATCTGTACACCCTTCAAAAAAGAATAGTGTACTCTGTACGTGTTTGTTTTATTATTTAACATTGTGTACTTTTATTTTTTAATTTGACCCACTAAAAAAAAAAACACTTCGAATGTACAAGATGATTAGCTAAATGCACTATTAGTGTCTAATAGCACAACTAACACCAATAAATATGGTTATTAGCTAATGTCCGTGAATTTGTAGTGACCGTAAGGAAAAAGCATAATTTCATATGAATTTGAGTCAACAATAGTAATAAAGAAATATAAATAAAGATCTTTGACTATGTCATGAGTAATAATAATTCACATGTATTAAGGGAAGAACACTCATCTTATTTAAGTACCAAAAAATTCGATGACTAATTGGATAACACAATTATACACAAACCTAAGAGCAACAGTTTCCAGAGTTTCACACCCGAAACCCTACTGTATATATAGAACATAGGTCAAAGAACGAGGCTGAAACCCTACTCCAAATCTCAGCATCAAAACGCGGATTAGTTAAACAATTTATTTTGTTTAAGGATTAATTCTTTGAGTTTGAATGGCTACTTCCTCTCCGTTCCCACCCACCCACCTATCATCAAGCAAAGACAGACTGGTTTTTTATTTTGTTGAATGAATTTTCTACTTCAGGCTTCATACTTTCACTTTTCACGATCTTGTCGGCACCAGAGCTTTATAATTGCCTCAATGAAAACTATATACTCATAGCAAGGACAAGGAGGGCCACACATATTATATTTTGAGGCTTGTATAAGTTTTTGGAATGAAAGCGAGGCATTTCTGTCAAATTAAAGAGCTATATAATATCTCATATAATAAATATTTGGGTTTTTTTTTTCTTTCTCTTTCTGTTGCTCTTTCATTTTCATTTTGATGTTGATTGTTTTTTTTGGATCAGAATCTCAGGTTAACATGGACCGTACAAGTGTAGTGTTGCTTGTAGGAGGCAAGATGTCGGTAATCCTATTTTATTAAGGTAATAGAGCAGATAATATTGATCTATCCAAGGTTTGGTAGGAGCATCCTTAGTTGGTTTAAATTATTAATAAATAAATAAAGATGATTGGGCGTCAATGCGCAGTGAGCACAGTTAATTACCAACAATGTCACATGATTATAGTAAAGCGTACTTATAATGTTCTTAATTATGGGGACAGTCTCATGGTAATTGGCAAGGGCTCACAGTTAACCAAAAACCTGAAAAGTACTAGTACAAGCTTGTTTTGAGAGCATTATCTCCTGACCTCTTCGACTTTTTCCTAAACGATGAAAAAATGAAGTTGACAGAGTTTGTAATTTGGTCATGTTTAAAAGCGTTGAATTTCATATTGATGAAATTGAAACCCTATAACCCATTTCGATAATGATACTGACTTGCAGGGAGTAAAATGTAGGGAATCCTAATTTCAACATAGACTCCCTCTCATAAAAGCAATCCATTTGAAATTGGGCTACCATCACTTTTGGTTATATGCCCCTTATGCTTTTGAGATTGCTTATTCTCCCAACAATATGAATATACCCCATGCAAAACCAAAAGCAAATTCCCACATAAGTTAACCAATTGTTGAAAGCAATTCCCTCTTATCTCATTTTAGTATACTAAGTGCCAACACCTAACTCCTCCTTTCCTTCGAAGTTGGATATTTTTAGCCAAAAGCCATCACTAGAATTAAGGATCGAATGATGCATGCCTAGTGGTGGAGCATCTGTCTACCGATGACCACGAGAAAACAGTCATGTTTTTTGTCTATCATCCACTTAAATATTAAAATACAATTCGTAATTATCTGAATTTGAAAATAAATATCCCATTATTGGTCATCACCATTGAAGCTTCCTTCAATTTTGAAAGGGACTTGCAAAGAGAATTTATAAGGTCAGAAGGGTACGTGTACATTGGTTGTTATTTGGTAGCCAACTTGGATGAAGATATTTATTTAGCCGCAAATCAGGATTTTTTAACTTAATTAATTATATTTTTAGATGACATTTCTTTTTTTGGGTGGGTGGAAGAAGGACATTTCGAGAAGTCTCTAATGCTTTCGTCTTTCTTTCCTCACCAGAAGGCCCAAAGCCTTTCCCACTTGCATTGCACGACAGCAAATCGGATTGCTCCCAAATTTAGCTAAGCTTTTTGCATGGTCAGCCCAATTTAGCAAAAGCTTACGTCTCCCTCCAAATCATGAAGTTTTTGTTTGTTGCTGTTTGGGTTTTGCTGGTGTTAAGAGCATAATTAACATGTCGATGACTAGCTAATCATATTTTATTAATTAACTTAAGTTTTACGATTGATTCTTCATCAATCAACGACTAAGAATCATTCATTTACACGCAAATGACTAACATTAATAGCGTGAATGACTAACCCTAAAATGTTTGTAATCATAGTATTGAATGTCTTTGTCAACATGTTTTGAAAATACCAACTACGTTGTCAAGCTTTCTTTCGGGATTCATTTTTCAAGATGGTTTCTTCAAGCAATAGTTTTCTCACAGGGGTAGACAATGCACTTGAAAGTGATTTTTAACTTGTTAACGTCTAATTCGTCTACTTATTTTCGTATTAGTTAGCGTATGATTTATTGAATTTGTAATACGCATTTGAGAAGTAATATTCTTTTATCAAATTTACGTTGTCACATATATTTATATTGTTAGATTGTGAATTCAAACTGCACTTTGAGATAAAATCGATATAATCAACGGTCTGCCACAATTGAAAGATTAGTCCTAAATGATGAAGATAGAACACCAAGAACATTATTTTTTATGAAAGAAAAATTCTATTTTCTTGATTTCTTTGTTAGAGAATGGAACAAGTAAGAGTAAGGTCAAATATGATATGCAAGTTGGAAAGCTGATGTGGTTGTAACTTGTACTTGTCATTGATATTTTGGAATTAGATTCCGTAAAATATAAACATCCATGTTAAAGATTCATTGGTCAAGAATATACCAACCATTAAAATATTTTGTTGGGATCCAATCAATTGTTAAATATAAGTCCCTGAGAAAACCAAGTTGTGTGTTAGAATGGGAAAGAAAGATAACGTAGAAGTAGCGATCAGTCCAATTTAGAATGGACCCTCTTACATATCTGGGTCAACAATTGAACATCGTCTAGATAAGTTGGCTTCCATTTTTTCTACATTTTGTTGTATAAGAAATTGATGGTGGACTCTAAACAAAACCCAAAACGGTCTTTTTCTGTTTATATTTTTTATGATAATGAGAGGAAAAATCAGCTATAGAAATTGCTAGTGGTCAAAGTCATTGGAGATCTGTTTGATGATTGAAATATATAGTTCTGATCTCTTGGACTATAGGGGTCTAAGAGATTTGTGATCACTCATTGTTGCATGTAAATTCAACGGTTCATTCACTCTTGCACTCCTTTTAAAAATTTTTTTTTGAACTATTGGATTAATATCCAACGGTGGGTGACCACAATCTCTTGGACTTCTGTAGTCCAAGAAATCGGGACTGTTGAAATATAATACAAATGTGTGACAAAAAATATATAAACCATGAGATTCTGGAGCATTATGAAATGTCGGAAACAACAAATGAAAAATTGAGATTATTATGAACGATAATTTACATTGTTTCCTTATGCTAAAGAAATGCAAGCAATTGTATCGCTAATTCTAAAAAATAAATGCAAGGAATAAGTGATTAAAAACAAACAAATTAAGGACTATTGAACATGAAAAATCTGACGTTGCTTTGTCATAAGCCCAGGTCCTCTTTTGTAAAACCATTAATGAGATCAAATCCCTCCATCACTGGGCCTCTTTTGGAAACCCATTAAACATCCCAGGTCACAAGAATTATCCTGAAAATTTCTCAATAAAGCCAAGAAATGCTTCAATTCAGCCATTTCGTTCATATTAATTAAACCCTAAACCCCTAAACTTTATAAGGATAGTTTCGAATTTCTAGTTTGCTCCAATATCTCAAACTTATTAAGGTTTGTTTTGCGTTTCTAATAAATCTACCATTCAACAAATGTGTGTCTATCAACTTGATATTCTACAAATATATGAAGTTCATCATCATGCAAATGTGATTATAGAATAAGCAATAGATGTTGCATGATATATCAGTAAAATTTACTTTCTGGAATTCAGACATTTTATTTGCTTGGCTTCGTGAGGTGTGAGAACCATGCTATTCAAAGTTGGCTAAATTATACTTTTGTTCCGTATGTTTAGGTTTAATTCCACTTCTATCCTTACAATTCTAATTGCAGCAATATAATTAGCTAACGTTTTAGAGGTGGTCTAACTTCTCATTTGCCACATTGATCGATGAAAATAATTAAAAGATTAACAAGTTCAACTATTAGACGAATTGTCATCTACAAGGGTTACACGAATTGTCAAGCTATTTACCTTTCCTGATATGGTTAACAAATCACAAATGATACACATATATAGGCTGCAAATTTGCCTGAACCAAGACATGTATGTCCATGAAGAGGAGCCATTTCAATGCTATGTCAACTACTAGAATGGTCACTAACTTCTAAACAAAATCGGTGCTAGACAAAGTATTTCCGTCGATCAACATGCTTGTCCTGTTGCTCCAAATACTGGAATATACAGGAAGCAATAAGTGGAGAATGGTTTTTGCATGAATGGTATGCAAACAACTATGCAAGGCTTCTGGGATAGGCATTGACACTACTATGCTCTTAATGCTAGAAACTCCTCCACATTCTGTAGAATGCCTTTGTCATACGGATTCCTGAACCTAATATTCGCAAAGCTTTGCCCTGGACGGACGAAAGATCAGATATATATCATGGATATAATCATATAGATTTGTGACAAATATGAATATCCAGAATTGGTGCTGCGACTTGCACTTACCTGGCTGGGGTTGAACAAGTAGTTGGAACTCTGGATACTTCTTCCATTTTATCTAGAAAATAAATAACCAAAAATTAAATATTCAGAAGGGTCACTATTTCGAACCGGACAAGGGTCAGACATTGTGAATATGGGCACGATATATGTTAATACTTCCAGTTTCTCAAACACACAGACGAACGAACATACAGACACCACAACCACATCAACCCATTCTTTTTTCTTTTACCATCAGAATCCGTTTATGATTGAGGAACTTACCCACTCATCAGTTCTGATGTTGACGCATACACAATATATATGCCATATCACAAACACCACCTACTCATACACCAATGGGGATAATTAGATTTCATAAGAAGCTAGCTAATTACTAATATATCATTTAGAAAGCAGCAGAACTTATGTATTAGCATTAGTGATACATACCTGCCATACCAGTTGGAGAATCATGAACAGAATTGTGCTAACAGCTAAATTTTCAGAAAGAGTAGGCTACACAATTGATTTAGAAAAGCAGTGTAAGTTGCAAAGGCATAGATAACTAATGCTGTAAGTAATTTTATACTGAAGTGTGACAGAAAGCCACATTGTTGAATTAAAAATTTGTTTAAGTTGCAGGGTTCAATGACCTACCTCCATGCTGGGTCTATCTAAGATCCCGGATTTGGCAGCAACTGAGCAAATAGTGTAGGGATCCAAAAATGAGTAATAGAATGTAAAACAAAGTAATTTTGGAAAGACATTGAACAGGAAAACACAAGATTGTCTGTAAATTGGGATCAGAATCAGTAACAACAAGAGTGCTAGCTTACAAAGCGATGCGCATACTAAATAAGAAGCTTCAGTAGAGATAAACCCAAACAGAAGAATTAGGAAAAGGAGATGATTGTTTTGGCCTGTACAACAATGGCAACAATAATATCATCAACTACTAGGGAGTAAAATACAACCAACATGAAAATCAGTTGCAGGCCAACTTAAAAGGAAATTACATAGGATATAAGTTTTTCTAACTAGCTAGCTTGAACTTTAAATACAACTTACATGGAGAATACTAGTAGACAAAGAATGTCCCTTACCTATACAATTCCCAAAAGCAGGACAATGGTGGTCAAGACCCTTTATGTATGCCTTGCAGGTTCTGCAATATCGTACCCTCGTCCCCAAACCAGAACCCTGAGAAAGACAAAGTACATGACCAGCATCCAGATTACAATACGTATGATACCACAGCAGTTGTATTCTTTAAAGGAAACTGTTCTATTATAATACAATCTACCGGACTATATTATCGACTCTCAATCTTTACCACAGATTCAAATAACAAACAGCTTATCATCATGGGTTCAAGTTTGACATATTACATATGACAACATAAGATGTTACACTGTCTGGTAATAAAACATTTCCCAATCTGTAATGCTCAAGAAATGGAGAGAATGAAAACTATTACTTCAGTTGATTCATGACATGGAAGCTCCAACTCCTGCACCAATAATAAGATTATTAGCTGAGTCTCCCATTTGTTTCAGCATAAAATAGTTCTGCGAAAAGAGAAAATTTTTCCTCAAAATTATGTTTCCGTAAATAAATTTAAAAATGGAACCCCAGTTGAAAATTTCCAACCTCATCATGATTATCAACTTGAGAAACTGAACTATTCAAAGGTTGGTCTGAAGAGGCAGACCCATTTGTTACAATGCCAGGGTCACTTGTAAGTATACTGCCAATAGCAACCCACTTGTCACTGTTAGAATTTGTCAGTTCAAATTGAGTTGGAGACCAAATTAGCAAAGTGTAGCTTATATTATAACAACCTATAGAGACCAATGACGAGGAACACAACCTCACCGCTGAAAACGGCGTCGTTTAGTAGTGGCACAGCTGCAGCAGGCACATAGATTATTGTTCAATCAAGTTTGTTCAACACCCAAAATCTTCAATTAATTACTGAATTAAATCAAGCTGACCTTGTCTGATAACAGAGACGTAAAAGCCCCAAATAAAGAGAATGTTGAAGAAAACGAAAGCCGGAGCTGAAGCACGGACTTGAAGAAGCCTCCTTCTGCACCATCCACCAAAACCCAGAAACAGCAGAAGCAGTAGAGCTGAGAACGCCAGTTGGGTGAGAAAGGATGAGGCAGAGAAGAAGCGGGGGACCAAAGTGAGGACCAATTGAGTGAGGAAGACGAAGATACAGGACACTATGCAACGACCAATTGACTTGGACTGAGACAAGTGCTTTCTTTGATCTTGTGTTTCAACCATAGTTTTTCAAATTCGTTCCAGCAAAGCTATGCTTGGATGTGAAATGGAGTTTGAACAAGGAAATAAACAGAGAAGATAAACAACCTCTCCGTGTAGCTGTAACCATGCATCACGTCAAGAAATTACTCCTCTATGGAGCCAACAAGCGTTCAGATTACAATTTTGAATTAGTGGTTTTTCAAAAAGCATTTTAATTTGTATATATGAATTTTTTAAATATTTTTGGTTTACGTGGAAAACTTAGGGTAAAAAATAGTTTATCCGCACGGCTATTCTTTTTGACATGGGGCGTCGAATCGCTAGTTGGGCGCTAGGCGCGTGGCGCGTCCTCTTTGTTTTTTTGAAAAAATAGTACGTATAGCCGCATGGCTATACGCGGAATTTTTTATTTTAAAAACAGTATAGCCGCGCGGCTTTACCCTTTAAATTGCATACAGTTAAGCATATAGCCGCACGGCTATACTTGTTTGACACGTCCGCTAATTGGGCACTAGGCGCTGGGCGGGTCCTTTTTTCTTCGCAAAATAGCTCCTTATATGTAGTATAGCTTGACGGCTATTTTTTGTTATTAAAAAAATTTTGTTTTTTCCCCGATTTTTGTTTATCGATAGTTTAGAGCATTATCCATTACTGTTAGACCACGCGGCTATACTTGGGATTTTTTTTTAAAAAAAAAGAGAGTATAGTCGCATGGCTTTACTGGAAGTCGGAAAATTATGCTTATGATGATAAGTCTTGAGAAAAACAATAATTAGAATATCTTTCTCTAGTGAAAAGAGCAAAACCTATAATGAATTTGGCATTGAATGAACAAAATATGAAGAACAAATATGGTAGACGAAAAGAGGAATGTGTGACATTATTTTGGATTTTATGATTATACTTTAATTTTCACATTTTATTTAAGGAGCTTCACTATTATGCTAAATATAAGGGCCCAAACTATAGAACGACTCCTATAACAAAATCCTTATGTGAAATAAACTTTAGAAATACACCCAAAATTCATTTACAACATAAACAAGTTTGGAACTTCTTATAAATGACAAACATGACATCGCATTTGTTAAAACAAGCTCAATCCAACACCTATTAGGCTGTTGTAGAGTTAATTTTCACATTTTATTTGAAGAGCTTCACTATTATGCTCAAAATAGGGGCCCAAAATATAGAACGACTCCCATAACAAAACCCATATATGAAATAAACTTTAGAAACGCATCTAAAATTCATTTATTATAAATAAACTTGGACTTCCTATAAATGACAAACTGGCCATCGCATTTGTTAAAACAAGCCTAATCCAACTCACCCAAAAAAAAAAAAAAACCAAAAATAATACAAAGAAGCCCACCTCATTATGATTGTTAATACGCATTTTGCGACTGTTAATGCACTTTTTATAACTATAAATACACTTTATATGCATGTTAATATCTTCTTCTTTTTTTAATGTATGTTAATACACATTTTACGTCTGCTAATACATTTTTTTTTATGACTATTAATACACATTCTATAACTGTTAATACACTTTATATGCAAGTTAATATATTTTTTAATGAATTTTCATACATATTCTAAGTGGGCCCTTTAATTCATTTTCTTCCCTTCCCAAACCCAACTAGAGCAGCTTTTACCATTCAGAGTATTTAAAATGAAATTACATGGCTCAGTATAGTTTGTTTCTTCAAAGTTGGTTCATAAAGTGTCAAACAAAGTATTTAAGGTTTTTTCAAGGATGAGCAAAATGTGAAATGAAAAGGAGGCATAAATAGAGAAACACAAATTCAAAAGTTACGAATTAACCAATGCTACAAATAGATAGAACCTACATGAAATCACAAGTTATTCTTAGCAACAAGCACACGCATGGTCATAGGCCTCAATAAGAAGCTTTGCACTACCTAGATGTCCTCATGCAGCCTCATTATTTGCATAAAACACCAAAGGAAATAGATAAAATACAAAAAACTTTAATTGCTATAGAATAATCAAATGTTACACAAATAATTTAACATACATTGAGAAGAAGCCGACAGTCAGTGTCCAACAACTGCAGAAGCAGCTTGTGACTATAGAAATGCAAGTAAACATGCATCTAGTTCTGAATCGTACTTTGAAGATCTACTGAGGGGAGCTTTTAAGTTTCTATTTTCTAAAAGCATAGCCACACCAAAGATTTGTTTACATATACAAGACTAATTAGAGCATGGAAGTCGATTTTTTCAGCACCGTGATGCTAAAACGGGAATAAAGGTATTTTATTTGATTAATTAAATTTAAAAAATGTACAGACGTTTTAGTTTTGAGTTTCTTTTTAGTTTGTTTATAAAGATTAAATGATTGTGAGTTTCTTAATTAGTAAAAATAAAACGGGACATACTTATCAATCTAATTTATAGTTTACTCCAATATCTCAAACTTATTAAAAGTTTGTTCTCGATTTTTAATGAAACCATCATTAACCATGTCAACTTAATACTCTGCAAATATATACAAATATATTAAGTTCATTGTCATGCAAATGTGACTACAGAAAAAGCAATGTATGTTGCATGATATGAAAATATAAATTTCCTTATTGGAGAATTGGGTAAGAGCCAGAAAACATACTTTTGCCATGGAAATAACGAATTGGATATCTGAAATAATCAAAACAGAGGTAGAGCCAGAAAAAAAATAAAAAAAATAAATAAAAACATAAAAAAATTTAGAATGGGCCAAACCATATTAATTTCTGGACCACCATGTAAATGAGCTGTGGGCTGGAAATCATCATGGGCTAATTTAAATGTTATTTTTTTATTATAGAAAATAGCAAAATAGACGAGCGCTTTTTTTCCAAAAGAAATCAAATAGTATTCACGTGTGCGTGTCTGTGTTTTTTTTCCGATTTTCTACGGCGTTGTTTTTTTTGCCCAATCAAAACAAGCACGGTGAGATAAGGCTCCGGCATCACCTACGTGTGATGCAATAAGTTCCCACAGTTTAAGGAAAGGCCGTTGCGCAAAGCACCAGGCTTCGTTACAGTCATCTGCGCTGTCCTTTACGGCGGGTCACATGCACCTGCATCACCCCCGCCCTGCCGCTGTCTCCTGTGCCCCACACGGGGGCCCCACACGTGCGCATCGACGGTGCATATAATACTTCCTTACATTATTTCTTCTCAGAGATGCACCGAGTATCATGAGATCCCAAACCGACGGCTCTGATTCGTCCTCAACTCCGAGACCCGATCCTGCCACGTCGGACAGCGCAAAGGGATCATCATTGCCTACACGTCGACCATGTGCCGCAGTTTTCGCCTTCCTCGTGGGACCCCACTACTGTTCTCCCCTCGTGTTGTTTGATCCGACGGCTGGGAACAGTTTTAACAGGGCTTACGAGGCTCTTGAGCCGAGCCGGATGGCAACGGGGGGCCAGCCAGCCACTGTGGCGCTGCCGCGTGTCTATGTGGTGTGGAGTGAAGCGACGGTCTAGCTTTTCCCACCACCCACCCGATTCATGTGGCCCACGTGTATATGCGATTCTGATATGGCAGGCTGTGTACACACTGGGATAGGGATCGGACGTCTCAAAAATCCCGTGAGCTTTCTACGTGTACGGGTGGGATTTATCTTCAGAAAATAGTCAAAGGCTTCTAGGTGTAGCCCCAGCAAACCAGTTTTTCCAGTGAGGTCCATTTGGATTTTGTCTGTGATCAATCCTAGTGCAACAAATGGATCATTTTGGTCAGTATGTGATTTTTTTATGTCCACCTTTTGTATCGAATATATGTTAATATTATTTAATATTCATAACTTTTGAACGTGACATTATAAAAAAAAAGTTAGGATGTCGTCAAGTCAATTTATTGATTTGACAGAATTGTTATTTCTCAACATTTGTGTGGTAAACAGTAAATTATATAGTTTCAAATATCATAGTTTAGATACAAGTGGTGTGGAGTTAATTATTGATATTTGGTTCTATGTGTACCCAATTATTTATTTTGACTTGAATGAAACCATACAAACGCTACAAAACAAAATGCCTTGTCTCCGTAAACAATCTCACATTCGCTTTTAAATTTCTGGAATTCTATCGTTCACACCTTTGTCACATAAAATAACAAGGTTTTATTATGAGAACTGTTATACACACCTTAAAAGAGGAGAACAATTTGTATATTACGGGTTGCTATTATCTAACTAATCGCATTTTTGTCACGCTGATAAATTTTGTATATAGCATAATGTAATTGGTTGGGGATAGCAAATTAGTTCTATCCCCGTACCATGCAAGTTCTTTTAAAAGAGGTTTATATTATGTTGCAAGAAGCTTGTGTTCAATTCAATCTTAATATAAATGTATATAAGTTATATATTATGTGTGCCTCATAATTCGATAACCTTTTAAAATATATATATATAGTTTACCTCAAATTGTATAAGAGACTTGCATAAAAACCTTTTCTTGAGTATGAATAACGCTTCTCTTGATTAAGGTTGAATGAATCTATGTAATTGGGCGGGTCCAACGCTCCGCTTATTTTTCATCACAATTCAACCTCATAGAGAAAATGTCATAATTTTGCTGCACTTTGCACCCGGCACAAACAAAGGGAATGACTTCTAGGAAGGTCATCAATGGAAGACTAATAAGGACCCAAGAAAAAAGAAAAAGAAACAGAGGCCTTTACCAACTGTCCCAGGAGTTGTTTTGTTTTATGATTTGCTAAATTGTATAGATAACACATGTTGTCCTAAAAGCATGTCAGTCCTTTGCAGTTTTTGCACTAAAACCGCATCTCAAAATATCTTATTTCAGACCGAGCTTCCTTTTGAATTAAACAGCGACAAAGAATTACTACTTTAACATTTATTTAATTGATATTCCCCACAATCTCAATCAAGGCCTCATACTAATTGCCATTGTTTTTGATTGCCACTACAAAACGATGTTGCAGTTCTTATAATTTAATGCAAGTTGGCTTTATTTTATCTTTAAGCATAATTAACTCTTTGTTAATGCTTTAGTTAATTGTGTCGTGTCGTTACATGAAACCATTTCATGTGCTTGGCACATTGCATCAGATACTTATAATACATCAGTATTGTAGCACGCTTTATATTAGTGCTCGACGCAATGTATTAGACACGGCAAAACTTCTTTTATTATATTTTATTATTTCTTCAACAAATTTGAACCAAATTACAAGTCTTAATTAACCAAATGTAAAGAAAGTAACATTTGAATAGAAAATGTATCTGTCACAATCCGAATATTGTATTGCATTGGACAGCTAAGATTGTTCTGGAATAATTGTAATTTGGAAAGTGGGATTGTTTACGCGTATGGTTTGAGCGAGGCATTATCCAAATATAAATATGAAAAAGTAAAGCATAAGGACTTGTTGGGTATTTGGTGTATGTCCCACATCGGAGGAGCACTTTTTTACATGCCATAATTGGAATGTTTCCAACCATGCAATATATGCATGGCTAGCATTTTAATTTTCTTCTTTTTCGTAGCGTGTGTGCAAGAAATTTGTTGCCTCCATGGTTTGACTGGCCGACATGGTGTTGCCTAATTGGTGCATGCTTCCTAGAAGATGAAATTAACGTTGGCTTGGTCTAGTCTCTCTTCTTCTTTGATTAGACTTTTGGGCATATTTCTTCAATACTCTACTAGTTTTTAGTCTAACGATACGTATTTCAAGTTTGAATTTATCTACGTTGATATAAAAGAAAATCGTTAATCAAGATGATTTTTACTTAAATATGTACTCTGTATATTCACAATATATAATTTTCTACCTTCACTATTGTTAAACATGGAAAAAAAAAATTCCTAAAACCAAAATCAAACTATATTGGATTAGACTGAACTGTATTATACTATGAGGAGGCAGAAATCTAAATCATAGGATTTGTGTCAAAGAATCGTAATACAATAGAATAGTAGTTGCATATAGGTGTACCAAACAAGAAGCACTTTGACATGTAACACTATTTGGGTTAATTATTTTTTCCAAGATTAAATTAATTCTGTATGTAACTTTTTTCTTTTGTGAATTTTATATTTTACATTCCTAATTGAGTTAGAGAAATTCAACGGCGGTATATCACCACTTTGTGTTTTTTTTTGTTTTTTTAATTTACCGGCGGTAGCTAAACCTAAGCCAAATAAACCGTCCGCCTACCGTAACACCAACCAACCAACCAAACTTCAGCCGAGTCGACCAACTCCACGGAGCACAGCGCAGCTAAAGTTTAATTCCCAACCCAACAACAACTCAACCCTGGTTAAGAGCCGACTCAGCGACTCAGATTGACTCGTAGCCGCGCCACATTAAAAAACTCTCTCTCCCCACTTCCCTTCTGCTCTCTCTCTCTCTCTCTCTCTCTCTAAAACTCTCTCTCTGACTACGAGAGACGACCCAAGACCCTGCTCTCATTTTGCAGTGCCCTCCCTCTGCCTTAAGCCCAGACTTTGCAGAACCAAAAACCTTCTGAAACGCTGCGTTTCAGCTGAGATCGGCGAAGACGAGCTATGGAGAAAGACAAAGTCGCTCTGGTGCAGAGCCTGATCGACCTAGTCAACGAAATAGCTTCGATCTCCGACTACAGGTGCACGGTCAAGAAGCAGTACTGTAATTTGGCGAGGAGGTTGAAGCTGCTGACGCCAATGTTCGAGGAGATTAGGGATAGCAAGGAGGCGGTTCCTGGGGAGACTCTGAAGGCCTTGCTTTCCTTCATGGAGGCTCTGGAATCGGCTAAGGACTTGCTCAGAATCGGAAGCGAAAGCAGCAAGATTTACCTGGTGTGTGCGTATCATTCGATTCTCTTTTTCAGTCGTCCTTGCATTTTTTGTTTGTGTGCGTTTTATTATTGGCCTCGATGATTTTGTTGTTTTGATTTTTTTGATTTTTTTTTTTCTGTTTGGTTACTGAGAAAATGCGGGAAGGTGAAGGAAAATATTTTATTATTATTGAATTTGATACTGCTCTATTTGTTGCTTCCACTGGATTATTGAGTAAATTGTTTGTTACTCGCTATTGACTGCTGTGGAAGCAATCAAAGTAATAGCATACTAACTTCAGATTAACAAAACAGTTGTGTTAGGCTTTGCTAAATTGGAATACTAGTTTTAGTTAAAAGTTTCAAGGGTTCCATATTTTTGCTATAATTGAGATTTATAGTTCTAATTTGTTATCAATTGCTACATTCTCAGCAATCAAATGTTAAAAAAAAAAAAAAAAAAAGGTTCCGTTAATTGAAGTTCATTGCTGCTTTCCTGTGCTTAGTTTTTCCTAAAATCAAGTGATACTAGTTAAGTTTAATTCGTTTGTTTGGAAATTTTCGCACTGAATTGAATTGTGGCTTCTTTAATATTTAGACGAGGAAGACTTGAGTGAAGTTGTTGGATAATTAAAGTAACGAAATAATTTTATATATGTTTACCTTTTTGAGACTCAGCAGAAAGTTCCCAAACAGATTCCTTAACAAAAAATTCTTAGTCTTTTATTTGGGTGCAGTGACATCTTTGTTTTGGTGAAAGTTTTATTTGATTTTGGGGATTTTTCATCTCAAAGTAGAATGTCATGCTTAAAAATCTCAATGAAAAGTTTCTCTTTGTATGAATAGAATGTATTTGCATTAGTTTTTAGGGTGTCCGCTTTCATGTCTGGGGTTTGAGATGTTCCTATTATTCTTTCATGGGTCCTTACAGTTCGGTCCTTTTTGTCTCCATCAGTTTTATTAACTGTATCAAGATATAGTACTTAAGCATTGTTGTGTCTCTTGTTATGGTTTAGGCTTTTGTCTGTCTTCATGGCTTCACCTACTGAGATGAGTGGTTTTTGTATTAAGATTTAGGTGGTTGTGAATGGAATTGTCAGGTCAGAATGGAATTTCACTGGTTGGTAGTCAGAAGTGGGAATCCATATTTTTGTGTGGAATATCCTTGGTTGTTTGGTATCATGTACTTGGTAGAAGGTTCCTTCTTGCATTTCTGAGAGTGATGGTACTATAACTAAGTCAACAAGATTTTGGTTGTTCTTGGTCTTGCTTTTATTTGCGGAGGAACTTTGGTAGTTGATGTTACACCACTTTTGGGGAAGATATTCAAAGTAGTTTGTGGGCGAGAGATGAACATATTGAATTTAGCAGTTCTTGAAAACCACCACTTATGGGCATTATCTTCTGGGGCTTGCTAGAATTTTCTGATTATACGTACACCAAAATTTTGATTTCTTTAGCGTGTTCTAGCTGTTAATTTCCTGCATGGTGTTAAGGTTTCTGTACGAAAGTGTTACTACTTAATTTTGGGAAGAAAAGAGAAAAACATGCAGCTTCCCTCAGCTGTGTAATGAGCTATCTTCCGGCTTGAAAAAGGCTGCATAAAAATAAGACAGAACAGTGTTTTGATGGTTTCTTCGTGTGCTTCGAGGAACTTAGTACCATAGTATAAAATGCCCACTAACTGTTGAAAAGGGCTATGTGGAGCTTTGAGAGTGAATATGATTTATTGTCAGGAATAGTACTGCATGCTACAGGGGATAAATATCTAGACATGGTTTATGATGAATTGGAGTTACCATCTCTCCTTTATGTTTCTGAATGTCTTGTCTCAATATCTCTCTTGCTCCCTATCTTGTTTTTTGGTCATTCTTATTCTCCCTGTTACTAAAAATAAAGAAGCAAAGTGATACACATCTTGATCCTAAGATTTCCTAGCAATGGCTGAAATATAGTGAATATGGGTTCGAGGATTGATATTATTTTATAGATTGAGATGAGAAGGGAATAAGATGGCTAAAAATATCATGTTTTGAAACACAATTTACATAAATTGGCTAAAACAAACTGGGAGTGTTCCCAGACTCTCAGTATAAGTGGTTGAGATTTGAACTTCAATTTCAGAAAAAAATTTGTTAACCATGTCTTAGTTAATAATGTGGATAGGAATACTGAATTACAGTGAAGATTGATACGAAACATGCCTGTGTGAGTAGACTATTTCATATTATAAACTCTGAGGTGGTTTGTGTCATATGGTCTATTTGTCAATGTTCTTTTGTTTTCCGTACTTTGCATGGGTGGGGTCTGTTGAATGTTCCCTGTTTTTCATTGTTAAAGGTTTTTAATAATTAACTCAGCCTTAGATTTTAAAAAAACTACTAAGATTGCTTCAAAGTTCAAACTTCTAGTCATATGATACCTTGATTCTCTCTGTCTCTGTCTCTCATGAACCTTTTCACCCTACTTGCAGGTCCTGGAAAGGGAGCAAATTATGAAGAAGTTCCATGAGGTGACATCTCAGTTGGAACAAGCTTTAAGTGGAATTTCCTATGAAAATCTTGACATATCAGATGAAGTTAAGGAACAGGTATATATTCATCATTGAACAATCCTGTAATTGTTTTGGGATGTGATAACCAGGGATCACAATGTAATAGTTGTTTTTTTGTTTTCTTTTTCTGGATATAGCTTCACATGTTTACTTTGCAATCCTTGTCCTATATAAGCTGACATTATAATGAGATGCCAGATTCTTCCTTTCAGAATTCTTGAAGTATTTTCTTTAAAGTTTATTTAAACATCTTTAGATTGCATGTGCACAGACACACACACAGACATTTAACCATACTATGACTTGCAAAACTTATATATATGTGGTACAACAAGAATTTGAGTAGGTCCCGATTCAGAGCTCCTAAATTTATTTGTTATATTATATTTGAGATTTTTCAGTTTAAAATATATTCTTTAACTGTATCATTCATCCAGGTTGAACTAGTTCTTGCTCAGTTCAGAAGAGCCAATGGAAGGTTTGATTCACCAGATGTTGAGCTCTATGAGGATCTCTTATCCCTTTACAGTAGAAATGATGCAGCAACAGATCCAGCTGTCCTAAAAAGATTGGTTGAAAAGTTAGAATTGGCAGGGATAGCTGAACTTACACAAGAGTCACTAGCCTTGCATGAGATGGTTACTTCCAGTGGTGGGGATCCTGGAGAGAGCATCGAGAAGATGTCAATGCTACTGAAAAAAATTAAGGATTTTGTACAAACAGAAAATCCCGACTTGGATGCTCCTGCAACAGAAAAGAATATATTAGCAAGTTGCAGTGGACAAGCATCTACTGACAAAAATCACAAGGTTCCCCCAGTTATTCCAGATGATTTTCGCTGTCCAATATCATTGGAGTTAATGAAGGACCCCGTCATTGTTTCAACCGGGCAGGTATATGCTTGCTCTTTGATACCCACAACTCAATTGTTCCTTTTTTCTTATTCCTTCATGTTTCATTGGATGTTATTAGATGTTTTTCTCCATTCCATTTTCTGTCGTATGGCTATCCGATGTCAATAACATGTTTCCACGTTCCTGTAGAAAATTGTTATATTGAAATTTGTTTGCTACATTATATCCTGCTGTTGGGTCAATGATTCGCCCATTTGAGATCAGCCTGGTTGTCTTCTGTTAGTTCCTTCATATGGTTTGTCAGAACAAAACCAAAACTTTTTTATTACGAGCTTGAAAAGATGTCACAAAGACTGGATACTTGTATTCCTATATATGGGGTTAATTTTTTATGAATACATTTGAAGTCCATGCCCCGGGACACAATCCAATTTAAAAGATCTTGTTTCCACTGCTGCAGACCTATGAACGTTCCTGTATTGAAAAGTGGCTTGAAGCAGGGCATGGGACATGTCCGAAAACGCAACAGAACCTCTCTAATACCACCCTCACACCGAACTATGCTTTACGTAGTCTCATAGCCCAGTGGTGTGAGGCAAATGGCATTGAACCACCAAAAAGACCCAATGCTCGACTTAATAAAACTGCATCTGCCTGCTCGCCTGCAGAACGTACTAAGATCGAAATTCTCCTCCGCAAGCTGACGTCAGCAAACCCCGAAGACCAAAGGTCTGCTGCGGGTGAAATCCGGCTTCTTGCCAAGCGCAATGCAGATAATCGTGTGGCTATTGCGGAAGCTGGTGCAATCCCCCGGCTCGTTGGCCTTCTTTCAACCCCAGACTCCCGCACCCAGGAGCATGCTGTGACAGCACTTCTCAACCTTTCCATATGTGAGGATAACAAAGGAAGCATCATATCCTGTGGAGCAGTTCCTGGTATTGTTCATGTTCTCAAGAATGGAGGCATGGAGGCTCGGGAAAATGCAGCTGCGACCCTTTTCAGCCTTTCTGTTGTTGATGAAAATAAAGTTAGAATTGGTGCTTCGGGAGCCATTCCACCACTTGTAACATTGCTAAGTGAAGGTACTCAAAGAGGAAAGAAGGATGCTGCTACAGCACTTTTTAACTTGTGCATTTATCAAGGGAACAAGGGGAAGGCAGTAAGGGCTGGTGTTGTTTCAACACTAATGCAGCTGCTGACAGAGCCTGGAGGTGGAATGGTGGATGAGGCACTAGCCATTCTAGCAATACTGGCCAGTCATCCTGAAGGGAAATCAGCCATTGGAGCTGCCGAGGCAGTGCCAGTTTTGGTTGAAGTTATTGGTACTGGATCTCCCCGAAACAGAGAAAATGCAGCTGCAGTTTTGGTGCATCTTTGTTCCGGAGACCAACAACATATAGTAGAGGCTCAGGAACTTGGGGTGATGGGTTCATTAATGGAGTTGGCACAAAATGGCACAGATAGAGGCAAGAGAAAGGCTGCACAGTTGCTTGAGCGAATAAATCGGTTTGTTGAGCAGCAGACACAGCATGCTCAGGCACAAGCCAAGGCTCAATCCGAGACTGAGACCCAGCAGTCACAGCCACCACCCTCCACAACAAATGCTGTTGACAGCTGATAGTTTATTTATTTATTTTATTTGTTCACTTTCTATTTGCTTGGTTTCTTTTGTTCTTTTCAAGTCAAAAGAAGCGGCTTTGCTTTGGCAGGGGGAGGTGGAAGATCACCTTCCAAGTCTGTAAGTTATTCATTTTATTTGTGTGGGATGAGACTATACTTTCAGGGGTTCTTTATAAAGAGCATCAATGGGTAGGGGGGTTAAAAAGAAAAAACAAAAGGAATGAAGGGCTGAGATATATATCTGACATTTATGTGAAAATTGTACCATTGTAACATGTACGACTGTAATCATCCTCAGTTTTTAGTGAAGAGATGTTGCCTGTATTGAATCCAAAACATATTGGTCTGAGAGATCAAAGTTACATATATTGAAATTCAAAGCTTCAAACATCCACAGATATGTACAATTTTCACATTCAATGAGGACTCTTTTTTGTTTTGTTTTTTGTTCTTTTGTTTCTGCTGAAGATATGTTGATTCATTTCCCCCCTTTCTTTCTGTATTAGGTAACTTGAAGGGCAGTGCCATGAGGAAATTTTATGGTTTCATTGTCACTCGATGTCACTAATCCATGTGATATGACAGAATATGGAAAACATTTTTATACTTTAGGGTAATACTATGTGACCGTATTACGATGAAACCGAAAACTTTGTCAGTGCCGTGCCTATGGCTTAACCTGGGACGGACCTTAAAGTCAAAGGTTGGGGATGTTACTTTGATTTTGTTACCAAGTTGTTCCTGCTAATACATGAGAGTTCCTAATCCGAGCCACAAAAGAAATGGACTGATTCTGTCCTAATCAGACCCATTTAGCAAATTTCAATCCGGAAGTAATACTTTGGTGGTTCTGAAATCTGAATGGTGTTGTCTAGTCTGAGAGCTTTATCTGGCTCACGCAAAATGTTGCGTCTGATAGGGCTAATAAGGCTAATAACAGTTCTCATGGTGATCTAGACTGATTTTGCTTAAAAAGTTGTAGCTTTTGGATTTTGATTGGAAAGCCTTTTGCCACTCTTTCTTCAAGGGGTATGTGAAATCAGGCTGTGATAGGAGCCAGCAGCATGTGTATAATCTGCACAAAAACAGCTTGGAACAGAAGGGTGTCTCAAAAACTCATATACAATAAAATCTCAAAAAACGAATTCGTGTGAAATCCTTGGTATTTTTTTTTTTTTTTTAGTCCCTACAAAATCAACAATTCCATGAGCCTGGGCTTCTGTTGCTGAAATAAAAACATTTCTTTCCATGTTTTCGAATACAACCTATAAGGGTTTGCCATCTCAAGATATTTTATGTCTTTTTTTCAATATGTGATATTAGAATCCAACTTATCTTATTCACCGAGTATGAAAATCTATGGATGTATAGTCTAATCTTTTCATTTTCATTTTCACTTAAAAATAAAATCATATGGAAGCAGCATTAATATCCATTGTTTCAAATGAAATATACTTTCCACAACATGCCCTAATTAAGATAGGAACTGCCATTGTTTGGGCGATTTGGCATCTGTCATATCACATGGCATATGCTTGACAAACATTTGATTGAACATTGCTTGTTTTTTTTTTTTTTTACCCTAAAGAGGATTGGGATTATCAAAAAAGTTGCCTTTCTGACGTACTACTTGTCAGCAAAAATATTTTTGCTTACTACACTTAATTGGTGATAAGTATTATCATAACGTTAATTGTTGTTGAATGTGTTTAATTTTTTAAATTCGTGTATGACAGGTAGATTAAATCACACGCATTCAATAATAATTAACGAAATGATAATGATTGTGGGATTTGTTGAATACGTTTAATTTTTGAAATTCATGTGACAGGTAGATTAAAAACACACTCATTCAACAATAATTAAAGTAGCGATAATGACAGAGAGATATAAGAGAAGTTAAACACATGATGAAGATGTGAGAAAGTAATTGTCAGTGACATAATCTAAGAAGATTTGTAATTCTAAAGAATCATCTCACTGGGATTGAGATCGCTGAGTTTATAAAGTAGCACTCCAACATGCACAAATTCTTTGAATTCCAACTTGGAAGAAAAAGAGAAATTCGAAGACCAAACTAACTACCATTTTGATCAACATTTAACAAAGGATCAGTACAAGATAATACAAGATGATGCATGAAGTAGCTCCATCACAGAAAACCATGCTGAATCATAGGGGGCGATGATGTGACATGATACTAACATGTCACTTGAACCAATTGAAATTCAGATGAGTGGTTTCAGTAAAGTGAAAACTAAACATGCAAAAACCCAAATGATTTGTGACAAAAGTAATGCAACATCTATGCCAACTTGCCACATGTTTTGTATACATATAGTATACCTACGCATATAATGGGTTGTATCATAACATATGTATCTCAAAAGTAACTTAATATGGATGCATTATGCATATGATATTATGGTCCCTTAGGAAAATATGGGGCCACTGAATTTACTTTTTCAGATTGAATGCATGGAAGCTAATCTTAAATTTATAAAGACCCGAGTTAAAAATTTAAGTTCAGATGCAAATATGCATCTCTTAGCTAGATTGTATAATCAATCGGAGAAAAGAATGAGAGATCAAGAGATCATGCTGGTAAAGTACTTTTTTTGTTGTTGATGAATGCTAGTAAAGTACTTTGATGAGACATCAAATCACATATATTATGACTCTTTGTTTTAGAAAGATGATGACAATTTTAGTTCTTGTGTTTATGAGTTTTGCATTAATATCGTAAGTGTTACTTGTATTTATCCAAAATAGACGAGAGTTCGAGTGTTCTTATGCATAATGTCTTGATATTTAGGCTTCCATCATTTTCTTTCGAGTTACATTATATTAGAAGTGCTAAACTTGCATACTAGAGGTCTTAGAGGTTCGAATCCCCATGGCATCAGTTGTGTGTGTGTGAGAAATCCCAGCCTTTGTAGTTTAGATTATCGTTTGTGCTAAAATAAAAAACAAAGAAGAAGAAGAAGAAGTGCTCAAATCCTTGATCAATTGTCCAACTCCTCACTACTTGGCTGGCTAACACTTTTCAATACAAACTCTCTATACAAATCTCAAACATTTAACCCTATATTTCAGAAAGCTATAAGGTTGCAAGTAAATATTATCAACCATAAGAGAGTATATATTATAGCAATCCCAACTAATGTGACGTAGCACAAGTAAGACTCAAACTGAATATGCAGGTTGCAAGTAATTATTAACTAAAAATCTATGAAAAAGCTATAAGTTTAATGGCCCAGATTCCAGAACGTGTATCAGTGATACTGCACAAAACGCTCAAAAAGAAGGTGAAGAAGCAGAAATGTAAAAAGAAATGCAAAATTAAACGTGGACCCATTTGGAAGAAGAAGAAGATCAGAAGGTGATAAAGAGGAATAAAGTGAAAAAGAAAAAAATAAAACGCAGGCCCATCTCTGCTTCAACAAACATAAACACTTAACACTGGAGACAGAGAAAGAGAGAGCAAAAAGCAGCGAATAGAAAAAACTAACAATCAGAGAGAGAGAGAGAGAGAGAGAGAGAGAGAGCATATATTTCACGTTTATCAAAGTGTGGGTCAACAAAATGAACATCCATAACATAGAGGGTCTTGGATTTCCGAGCCATATGCTTTGCTTTTGAATAAGGCTTTGAAGCCTTTGATTGCTCTTCCAGCGGTTGTCGTACCTCTCAGTCTCTCAGGCTCATCACCAACAACAGCAACCATTCCTCTTTTATTTCTTTGCTTTCCCTTTTGCCTTCTTTGACGCCCATATGCAGAATGCATGCACATTTTCGACTCACAATAACTGTTTTCACTGTCCACGTCCCATGACCAAACTCATCAAATATCAAATATCGAGAGAGAGAGAGAGAGAGTGTGTGTGTGTGTGTGTGTGTGTGTGTCTGCTTTAATTTTTTGCTTCTGGCATTCTGGTTTGATTGCTTTATTCGTCCGTTGCTTGGCAGCCTTGGTTCTTGCAAAAGCAAATCCTTGATTCCTTCTCTTTTTCATAAGATGACCAGCCCTTTTTGGCTTACAATACTAATATGTAATTATTACATCGATCTCCGAAGAGATCAACAATACACACATATATCTTTCTATTCTAACGTGACAAAGTTTTATAATTTTTTTGACCCAATTTAAAAGGATGAGACACTGGGGGACCATGTTTGATTTTTAAAGTAGCAACAGTAAACACTATAAATAAAGTGTTAAAAAAAACGCATTTGCACTCAAAATCCTGTGTTCAATCACTTATAAGAAAAAAGCAATGATATATTATAGAGTTCATTTGACCTATATAGCTAGGGTTTTATCATATATAGCTCTTGCATGATGCAGCATTCTCTACCAAAAATCTAGAATACTTGTTGCTCACTTGGATTTGGTTGAGATGCTAAATACTTGCATGCATGGTTTTTAGTGGGATTTTTGGCGTTTTCTCACAATTTCCCTTCAAAGTCGTCAACTTTCACTTTCACCCATGTAAAACAAATAAGTACTACCACTGATCTTATCGTTCTTATTATTATTGAAAAATCATTATACACAGTACTGTTTTGTATGTATAATGATGATGCTTCTCTGATCTCTTTCTCTCTCTTCCCATCTGTCTCTCTGACTTAAAATCTAAATGTAGTAAACATGTTTTCCTTTGGAGGTGAAAACTGAAAACACATTAACACCTCAGTGAATCTCATAAAAACATGAGACAAGAAGCTTTCTTGGAATTCAAATTTGGCCAGATTTAGAGGAATTGGGGAAAACAGGGAAGTGGAGTCAGTGTCGACCCTCTCTCGATCAAGTCTTGATGACACGTCGATCTTTTCCTACATTAACTTGCGAGAGAGAGGAGAGAGAGAGAGGGAGGGAGGGAGACACCATTGAAGAGGATGCTGGTGAAGGACTTAATAAAGGCAACTCTTTTCAGAGCAATGGTGGAATGTGGATCAACTTCCTCAACAAAGTACTTTAAAAACTAAATGAGAGAGACAGAGAGAGACTTGCAATTAATGCACCACTGCAGGGACATAATAAATTAAGCTGCAGAATCTCTACATATATAAAGTATAAACTTCAATCTCCTCTTGATTCATGTACATATATATATATATATATATAATTTTGAAAAACATACTCTTCTTTAATTAATCGATATGCAGCTTTTGTCAAGTGGTGTTCCATGAAGATCGTACGAACAAAAACACATACATGGAGCCACATGTTTCAGCCACAGATTTTCATAGAATATCACTTACTAATTTCAAGCCAAAGTACCCTATTGTTTGCATAGTAAATCAAACGATAGAAATGGTGCGGATTGAATTTTCTCATCGTGATGCATGCAGTTGGTACGATTAATGCATGTGGCTGAAGAAGATATGAGAGATATACGATGAAATGAATTTTTTTTCAAAAGGAGTACCATTGATGATCAGCTCATAGTGGCAGATACAAACCCATATGGTACATACACACACCATACATTAGTTAACACACGATACATAAGTACTCAAAACAAGAAAGAAAGAAAGAAAGAAAGAAAAAAAGCAAATAAAATACAAATCAGAAAGACTACCATTTCTTAGTTATTGGATCCATATATCCACCTCTAATCATCATCAAGGATGACAAGGGCTCGTGCATCCATCTTAATTATACACTGGTTTAATTTCTGGCTTGGAAAACTTACAAGAGATGGCTTGTGGAAGAAGAGTTGAGGCCTGATAAATCTGTCCACGCATTCAAATTGCCACCCCAGAACTGATTATTGTTGTTTTCAGAAATATTAGTACCCAAAGAAGGTCTTGTCAAACTAAGCCCACGATTGTCTTCAACTTTCACTGGAGGGGGCAGGTGATCATCAGTATTATTAACCCTAGAATTATTAGCAGCCATAGGATCAGTCGGTGCTTGATGATGATGATCAACTCCTTGATCAGCAGTTTGAAATTGGTATAAACCTGTTGAGGGTGATGAATCAAACCCAGAACCACCCAAGAATGGAATTTGCTGCAAATTCAAATTGCGCCACTGGTTATCTCCTCCTAATATTCCACCATTTAAATTGTTAATATTATTGCCTCCTATCTGATGAAATTGGAACCCCATATGATGGTGGTGATCAGTCTGTCCCTGCTGGATCTCATTGAAGTTTAATCCCATGTTCCCAGCTCCACCATAACGTCCAAGACTTTGGATTGTTGAGGCCAGAAATGGCAGGGATTGATGAGTTGGCGGTGGCAGTTGTGACAAATGACTATCAATCATATGATGATCAGATGAGTTGGAACCTGTTTGAATATGATCGGTACTTGTGGCTGCTGGAGATTTGGACCTGCTGCTGCTGCTGCTGTTGCTTTTGCTTTTCTTGTTTCGGCGACATCCTCCTCCGACTGGAACATTCCTTAGGGCACCTCCTCGGGTCCAGTAACGCCGACATGTCTTGCAGAAGTGGCGAGGCTGAGAGAGGCTGTAGTTATTGAAGTAGCAAAACTTGGTGTTGGTGGACTCACACCTCGGACACTTGAGGGCGGTTTCTGGCTGTGGAATCTTTGCCATACGGGCTCGATCAGACATCGAACTGGGTCTGATGGAGCCCGGGCCACCACCACCAGTACTCCCTTGGCCACCGACATGAGTGAGTGGCGGCAGAGGCAGCGGTGGAAGCTCGAGTGGGTTTTCATTTCCAGTAGTAGTACTTCCCAGTGGATGATGATTTGGTTGCTGCAAGATAATAAAAATCCAAAGTAACTATGAGTTAAGCATAAGGAACATATATTTCTGGTATATTCACAAAGAGATATATATCACGAAGGAATAGGAATAAATATATCTTTTGAATTTGCTTTTTTTTTGTTCTTCCCTTTTCTGTTTTGGTGAAGATAGAAGGTGTTGATGGAAAAACTGGAGCTAGAGAAAACCTCACCTGGTGCCAATTGGGAGGATCTAAATAGACTGGAATAGATGAGAAAACCATGGTGTTTGATCTTTATTTCTTTTATAAAGTTTGATGGGTCTTTAGGAAATATGGTGGTGGAGAATCACACCAAGGGAATACCAGAGCCAAGAAAGAAAGAAAGAAAGAAAGAAAGAAAGAGAGAGAAAAGAGAAAGCAAAGAGAGGAGGAAAGCAAGGGAGAGGCTTTTGTATATTTTTGCTTTTATTCCCTCATTCTCATCTCTTTTTGTTTTATTATATATTTAGGGTTTTGAGTGGACGAAATTTCTTCGCATTTAAGCTTTCTTTTGAGATGCTGCGGACTGTGATTTAATTAGTGCTAAAAAAAAGCTACTTGCTGCCTGGCTCATGCAAGGAAGAGAGAGAATGAGAGAGAAAGAGAGAGATAGAGAACGTGGCACAGTAAAGCAAATTACAAATCACTATCTATTTGGCCCATGGTGGTGGGATCGCCACCCCCAAGTGAAGTCATCAAATTAATCCTGATTAGGAGTTGTACGGAATAATTAATATTAATTATGGCATTAATCCTTTTACCAACATGACTAATTTGCCATGGTAACTAACTCACCGTTGCCCTTAATCAATTGGTATCAAGTGGTAATCTTTTTTTACTTTGTTAGAAGAGATCATCAGTTGAAGCGATAGCTTTTCAATTAGTACTCTTTTTATTTTATCATGCAGCACCATCAATGTAATTGAAAAACTGATGAGTGCACCTTTGAGAAAGTCTCGTGGGGAAACTCTAGTTTGCAAAATCTATAAACTTAAAAAGAACACTTAGACTGTGTTTGGTTTGGGAATTGTGAGTGCTTCCAAGTAATCGTTTTCTTTGTTCGGTTGAAATAGATAAAATTATTTTTTCGGGTTTATAAATTCGTAGCAAATAATGTAAGAATTAGATAATATAAAGTGCGTTAAAAGATGATTGAATAAGAGAAACATATGAATTCATAAGTAAGACACACTATTACAAGAAAAATGTTAAAACTCACATGTGAGAGAAAATGTCACATAAAAAGGAATTTTTTTAATGAACTGTTATTAAACTCTTAACCAAGAAGGAATGTTGACGATGTACAGTGATTATGAAAAAGAAGTATGGGTGGGACGAAGGGGATGCTAAAAGTGTGAACCACATCCACATCCTAACCTAAGATTATTTTATGCTGAAAAAAAAAACACCACAAATTAAAGGTGCTAAATGTTATTTTTCTTCTTCTTCTTCTATACTTTAGCACAAAAAAATAATTATAAATTCATATTAATTCCAACATGCTACATTACTGTGATAGATAAGACTCCTTTTCTTTCTAAGCAGTCAATTACGACAGACCATCGATAAAGAAAAAATCTTTAGCGTGCCCCAAATTTTATCCATCTTTATGGCCTTTTAAGCATCACAAAATCTTCAAGTTGTCTCGCAACTTTAATGCCTAACTCATCATATAATTTATGAAAACAAAAGAGAACATCCATCAAAGTGTCTGTATAATTAATTTGTCATTTATATATTATTTGAGCTAAGTGAGAGCACTAAGAGTTAGCAAGCAAGAGTTTCGATACCTTTCTTTCTTTCGTGACTCTTTTTTTTTTTTTTTTTTTTTTTTCTGTTTAATCACCTTTTTCCAGAAAGAGACCCAGTATGGTTTGCAGGTCGCTAAATATTATAGAATTTCTCTTTTGGGTGTGGGGCTAAGGCTAAGGGGGATGCGAGAACGAACCACCTAATAAATAAAAGCCAAAGCTTCGTCTATAAGGAATCTTCTTTTACTGATCACAGTAATTAAGTTCATTAATTTTCTTTAGGTTAACAAGAAAATGTCACAAGATATTAAACTTTGGATTCCACATGGATCATTCATACATACCTCGCCTCCCTCAGTTAAACATGCATGCATTTTGAGGTTTTGTTTTGCATGGTAGAAAAATATATATGATTGCCGTGTCGTGATCTATAAAAATGGATGTGACTCTTGCACTAGGTGTGCGCACTCTCTTGGCTTGGTTGTTTCTGTTTCTCCTCCCTTTGTTGTTTCTGGCTTCTTACTTTTCAAGGAAGTATTTTTCGACCACAAAAAAGCTAAAAAAGAAAAGAGAAATAATAGAACCTCAATCGACTTTTACCTACTCTTACCATTGAATTATTAAGACATAACCTACCATGATATAGATACTGACTACATGAGTATTTCTATAGATAATCCGGATGGGAAAAGAACTACAACTTTCTCATATGCGGAAAGTCGGAAAGAGTAATAGAAAATATATGGCGTCCGCATGGTAACAACGTCCGAACATCCGCATAGGAGAAAATTTATATATAATAATAATAATAATTATTATAATAATAATAAAAAAGCATGTTTGGTTTTGAGGCCAAAAAGGCAACCATGTAAAATACTCTTTAATGGATCTTTACTTTGTATTTGGATGATGAAATTTAAGAGTACTAAGGAATTTCAAGATGGTGGAAATTAATGTTATTAAATTTGTGTAGTTTCTTGTTTATTATGTTTAGCTAACCTTAAAAAAAGCTAGATGATGTTATAGGATACAATACTTTAGTACGAGGAAAGAAAAACTTAAAAGAAGATTACTTAGTGAAATATGATGCGATTAGAAAAGAGGACATATTATCACTATATTTACATCATGTAGCTATATCTTTAAATCAATATAATGTTGTTTTATATATATATATATATTTATAACTAAATTAAAAAACAAGGGCAAGAAGTGACTAAATTAACTCTCTCTCTCTCTCTCTCTCTCGATATTAAAGACAATCAAAATGTCTCCCAAGATCCATTTTGTTGGAGGAGATTCAAACTTGTGTTGTTAGATTAAAGAAAATGAATGTGCAAACCAAAATATTGGTTATGAGAAGAATAGTTAAATAATTGAATAATTTCTTTTAAAATAAAAAATAATATCATTTATGAAATGGAAAAGCACAAATAGATCATGCAATAGAAGGCTTTAAAAAAAATAAAAAAATAAAAGACTAAGTGGTTTCATGCAAAATAAACTAAGAATTGGTTGCTATTTATATACGTAATAGATTTTAGAACTAACATTTCAACTTTAAGTTAGAAATTTGAATACTTAAGTATAAACAATTCCACAATTTTTTTAGACAAACAATTCTATAATTTCAACTTGGTTTAACAATAACTGATGATGATCAATATTTTGTTTAAGCACTTGGTCATGTTTGATGTTTGCCATAATAATAATTGGATGTCTGCTAGGGAACCTCTGAGTTTTGCTTTATAGCCCTTTAATTTGGCTTTTTTTACATTTCCATAACAGCAAAAGTAAGTAATTATCCAAAAAGAAAATTAGAAGTACATAGTAGCATAATAAGAAACCAGTATCATTTACAAGTTTGTAAAGAATCTATAGAAACATTTCAAGAACATTTAGACATATTAAAAGAAAAAGGTAAACTTAAATAAATTTTAATTATATGATAGCATACCTTAATTTAGAAATCAATGAACACCAAAAGAGAAAATTAACTTTAAATAATAATACATTAGTTTTTTTTTTACACAAAAAAAACATAAACATCTATTACACAGCAGTAATAACCCAATCTTTATAAAGAAAGACATATGGCAACATGTTTCATATGGACGGAAAAAAAGAATCTTTCTTATTGTGACTTTATTTAAGACAAAGGAATCACCTGGCCTCCCTTAGTTAAACATGCATGCATTTTGAGGTTTTATTTTGTATAGTAGAAAAATATATATATATATATATATATAATTGTCGTGATCTATAAAAATAGATGTAAAAGCTTGCACTAGAGAATGGTGTGCACTCTCTTGGCTTGGTTGTTTCTGTTTCTCCTCCCTTTGTTGTTTCTGTCTTCTTGCTTTTCAATGAAGTATTTTTTGACCCAAAAAAAAAAAAAAGATGAAGAGAAATTATAGAACCTCAATCGACTTTTACCTACTCCTACCATTGAGTTATTAAGGCAAAACCTACCAGGATATAGATACTAACTACTTTAGTATTTCTTTCGTCCAAAAAAAAAAAAAAAAAACTACATTAGTATTTCTACATATATAATAAAAAGCATGTTCATGTTGAGGCCAAAAAGGCGACTAAGTAAAATACTCTTTAATAAATCTTTCTTTTGTGTTTCGATGAGGAAATCTAAGAGTACTAAGGAATTTTAAGATGGTAAAAATTAATGTCATTAAATTTCTGAAGTTTCTTGTTTATTATGTTTAGCTAACCTAAAAAAGATGGGAAAAGTTGCTAGATGATGTTATAGGGATACAATATTATACCTTGGCACGAGTTAAGAAAAACCTAAAATAAGATTACTTAGTGAAATATGATGCTATTAAGAAAGAGGACATATTACCACCTAAATTTACATCATGTACGCTATATCTTTAAATCAATATGATGTTTTTTGAAAAACTAAATTAAAAATCAAGGGGAAGACAATGAAAATGTCTCCAAGATCCATTTTCTTGGAGGAGATTCAAACTTGTGTTGTTAGAGCATTCGCAATGGTTGTTCAATAGTTCAATGTAATATTTCAATAAATTGAACTTTTTTTGAATCTTTTTTTTTTAATGAAAAAAAAGTTTAGGGAGAGGAGGGAGGCTACAGTTCAATAGCTTCAGATCAATAGTTATATCTTCTTACATATTTTTTTTTTACATACCCAAATAAAATAAAATGGATAAATTGTACCATTGAAATATTCTAAAAGAGATCTTTAAAAAGAGACCAATTTTAAATATATTTGGAAGAAGAAAAAAATTTAATTTCATGCCAAACTTGTATATTTGGAATTTTATTTATTTATTTATAAAATGGAAAAGCACAAATAGATCATGCAATAGAAGGCTTTTAAAATTAAAATAAAAGTTTCATGCATAATAAACTAAGAAAAGGTTGATATTATGTAATAGATTTTAGAAAATAACATTTCAACTTTAAGTTAGAAATTTGAATAAACAATTCCATTCCACAATTTTTTTAGACAAACAATTCTACAATTTCAACATGGTTTACTTGATACTTTACCAATATGGGATTTTAAATCCCTTTCTAACCCCAATATCTCTTCAAACCCCTCGTTGGAATGTCCATCCGAAAGTAGAAAGTACAAATTTTACATTTTAATTAGTATTCTAACTAATGTTACAATATCGCTTGTACTAAAATAAAAACTAATGTTACGATATTATTTATTTGATTTTAATGAGATAACTCACCTACAATAAAGTCTTGCATTATGTGCTTTAAATATAAAACATACTCTAATCAATAGATATCACTGAAAAACAAACGAGAACAACTTCTTTTTCTTTCTTTTTTCCATGGAAAAACAATGCTAATGGTAACGGCATGTGAAAAATCCAACGGATATCAGAAAAAAAAAAGTTAAGTTAAACGTTAAAAAGCATAGAAAAATTTGTAGATGAGTTCTCAAGCTGCGGCCCCATCGGCTCTTAATAATGAATGACAAAAGTAGGATCCTGAAATTAAGAAAGTATGGGCTGGTGGCGCCCCCATAGTCCAATGATGTAGCAACACATCAACGTCAATCTTTTTCATCGGATGCCTATGGTCGGGGGGGATATGAAGTTATGAACTCACTCAACTCAACAATCCCGAGTTGTATACAAACTTATTTTTATTGAGTTTCATAATAATCAGGTCATGTGATGTGTTATACGACCAAGGGTGTATACATCCCGGAATAAATAAGTTTCTTTCTTATGTTGAGACCCCGCTAATTTACGGAAAAAATTTCTTATATTTCATTACGAAATACATACGACGCAAATTAAACAGCGAAAATGAAGTTTAGCTTTTAATAGTAACACTTGTGAATATTTTATATCTTGTTTGAAATTTCCTTGCCTTTTGTTATCAAGAAAATCAGTCAAAACTCAAAAGAACATGAGAGATCATGCTTGTCCAACTTTCAATTTAAGTTCAAATTTGCTGACGTTTATCGAATATTTTTCATAGAAAGTGGTCGCAACTCATGAAGATGTGCAATAAACTACTATTTTTCTTTTGTCTTGTACAATTACAATATACCACGTGGAAGCGTCATGCATTCAATTATGTTCATCTCCAACAACATAGATGACCATGAAAATCTTATGGCATTCTCAAATTCCAACAATAGATTTACTTTTCTAAAATTACCAACAATATATATATATAAAAATTTTAACAAAGTCAAACTGTCTATTTTTCAAGACTTCATTTATAGATTATCCTTACAAAAAATCAAAAAAAATCAAAAATTATTAAAGCATCGATCTAAATAATAAAATAATTAACAATAATCTAATTGAGTTGTCAAATGATTTCGGATTCAAGTAATTTTTTGCATATATGATCGTTGAGGGAATATCTAAAAATTAGACAGTTTTTGTTGTTGACAAATAACTAATGAATTCTAACACTCCTAGTCTTATTTTCTATTGATTTTTTAATTTTAATTAGCCAGTGTAATGAAAGAGACCTTTGCCTAACCTATTGTTGGGCTCTATATAAACCAGCTGTGGCTGAAGTGTTTTAGAATAATAGAGAGGATAGATTTCCCTTAATAATGGTGGATTCAGTTTAGTTTATCTTATTTAATAGTTGATTATTTGAACTTTAAATGAAGGCCAGAATTTATGCATGGGTGGAGCTGCTGGCTCTTAATCTTTTTGTTTGGGCATTATTATTTTTATCTTAAGAATATTGCATGCATATCTCATCGTGCTTCCTGCTGCTGTTTTTATCTTGAATGAACGTGCGGAAGATTCTACTTGTTTGTTTATAAATAAATAGATCCCAATCGGAAAAGACTGATCTTTGGTTGGTTTAGTGGCTTTGGAATCTAATTCTCCATCAAATTTTAGCAGAGTACGGCCTTTTGCTCCATTTTTTCATGCCAAAAGCTAACTCTCTTCATGTGGGGAGATATGTTTAGTTGGAAAGGAAGCAAATTGCAGCTTTAACATATTAACGTGTCCATCTCTCTCTCTCTCTCTCTCTCTCTCTCTCTCTCTCTCTCTCTCTCTCTCTCTCTCTCTCTCTCTCTCATACACTCCCACAGGGGACTCTTTGCGCGTAGACAGATAATGTTCTTGCCCCACAAACCCTATGCACTTTTTGGGTTAGATATGTAAATGATTAAATGGTTTATTGGTTGGACCTAAATTGCTCGCTTTTTTGGTACAAACCTTCATGAATCAAGCATTATGAGGGGGGGTCAACTACATCAAAAGCAAGGTTCTCCATCCAATTTCAAATAGAGAAATGGTACGTACCATTTTTACTTTTTATGTCAAAGCTAGGTTGCAATACAAGTGGATGTGATGCGTTAATATAAGAGAGGAGGTGATTGGCTCTAGTATTTTTAGCATCAATCTACAGTATATGGTACATTTTATTAATACTCAATCAAATTAAATTACTAAGTCTAAATGCAAACCGAACATAATTACCCGGGATAAGCATGGTGGTCCCATAACCCACATGTCGCTAGATCGTTCGTAACTAAGTTTTGATACCATGTTAGATATGCATCATGCACTGTAGATTGTACTAAGATACTGTTGTGTTAGAATTCCATATGAAACTAACTAGCACAACCAAAACGCACAGCTTCGACTCATTTAAATCAGTGTGGGGGAGAAAAAATCTGCTACCAAAGTTAAAAGAAGTTCTCTCTCTCTCTCTCTCTCTCTCTCTCTCTCTCTCATGCTTTAATCTGACCAAAAGAATGACCAGAAAACCTACCACAGCTTCACAACAGGCGAGGGGCAAAATTAGTATCTATCCATCTATTTGTGCATGCCGACAAAATATAATATTATTTCAAACGATGTTTATTTGGTGTAGGAGGCAAAAGCCACATCGCTGTCATATATATTAGGGTCCGGAAAGACATAATTGGTACCTGCATGAGCACAGAAATCAATATCAAAAAAGAAAAATATTGTGGAAAATAAAAGTTTCTTTTCAGTTCTTTTACCGTTCGACTAACTAGCCCTTGGCACTCGAGTGTGCCAATTGGTTTTTTATTTTATTTTATTTATATAGAATTTTTTTTAAAAAATAGATAGTTGTGTTTTACAAAATTAGAATCCATTATTTTATTTTAATTTTATAAAAAATTTTAAATAAGAAAAAGTTTGAATTTACCATATTATCTTTATGTAATTAATAGTTTCAATTTTAAATATTTTACTATTCTGTCTTTTATTTTATATATATATAGATTAACGGTCCTCTCCCCACTAACTATATGTTTCAATATTTGTGTATGTGCTTTAAGCTATATTTAAAATGGGTATGTTCCAGAAATTCTTTAATATATTTGTTGTAGTAGAAAAAGTGGGAGAATGAGTCATTTTATAGTCAGGGCTTAGATGGGTCTTATGTCTTAATTGTTAAATCAGACTAATTAATTTAATTCAATGATTAACTAATTTGATCTAAAAGATAAAACCTCCATATATAAAGACGCTGACTATAGAATTCTTGGTGGGAGAATGCCCCTTAGGTGGCAAATCAATAAAGGCCCAATTGACCATTTCAAGACTGCTCTCCGGCTAACGAAGGCCTAAGAAGCCAGTCCTGTCCTCTTATGCAATAGAGTATACTATCCAGGCCCACAGAACCATGTGGCTCTCGCAATCCATGCCAATGCATAGCATTCGTTCCCCGTATGATTTGTTTGGTTTTCTTGTTTTTGGTCAACATGTTTGGTTATCTTTTTGAATGGTTCTTTATTCATTATTATCTTTTTTTTTTCTTTTTTCATATGATCATATTGGTTTGGCTATCTGATAGAGTTTTGATTTGGTAGGAGATTCACTGATCGAGTTTTAAGATTGTAATTGTTATGATTCCAAAAGAAAAAAGGAAAAGAGAATGGAAGGTAATTCGAACTTTAACATGAACATAATAATAAATGCTCGTAGCACTAGAGAGCTATAAAAAAATTATTGAAACAAAAGTAAATTCCAAAAATTCCTGAATATTATTTGTTGCAGTAGTCTGGTCACCTGACAAACTAAACTAATAAACGCGGATTAGTATTCTAAAACTTCAAATTATAAATGAGATCAAATTGAAAAGCTCGATTGAGACCATGTCAATTTCCTTGTAATAACAAAATTTCAAGGAGGAGCAGCGTCGTTTGCATGCACTTGAAAAGCAGCATCTAGTTGATGCAGGAACATCACAAATTGACCTTCCTTTGGAAATTCAATGGTGGGATCCTCCACCCTTCGAATCTTGTATCCCAAGAAAGCTTGGCACGCAGCGCATTTCACATCTGTCGCCAGTATGCTAAAGGAAGGATCACGGTATTCCCTCTCTACCTCAGCCAAGTTTACACATTTTAGGAATATTCCATGTCTCTCCTGCAAAAGAAAGAAGGAAAAAAAAAAAGAAGGTAACATGTTATAAAAACAAATTTCAATGATTTTCCGTTTTACTCTTCAAACTATGACCCTAATCGAGGTTAATCCTCACGAACCAAAAACTAGAACTAATTAAAACAGCCAATTTAGCCATGGCTATTTTAATTAGTTCAAGGTGTTAAATTGGCTGATTTTTAAGTTGGGGGGTTAAATTAGATTAGGTGATAGTTCAGGATATAAAACGGCTGAAAAATCCATCGTAATTTTAAAGAAAAACAACAAAAAGGATTGAGGAAACTTCATGAAACCAAAACCAAGATTCTGAAGTTACAAAGAAGCACTGAACAACAAGAAGTAAGAGCTTAGGAGCTGGTGATTGAATGATGAAAGAAGATGAAGAAAAGAAGAAGAAGCAACGGCTGAAAAGATTGTTCATTGTGGGAAGGAACAGATGGGGAAGGTCTTTGGCCATGGATAGCCATTAAATTTACAATAGCAGAGAAAATTCAGAAAACAATTTCCTCGCTCCACCAGATTCAGAATGCTTGCAGAACAAGAGATCGTTATCACTAAGATTATGAATTTAAATTACCTTCATAGTCACCCTAATGCAATCATTCGCTACTGCAATAACAGTACTGCAGTTCTTGCAGTGTAGAATCTCCATTGCCATGAGTAATCAGCGAGAAAATTAATCAGAGAGAAAATTAAGTGAAGATGTGCTTGGGGGAGGGAGGGAGGGATGTGCTTTATAAGGGACTCCATGAAGTAGGAAACTTAGAAAGAAAAAATTAGGATGGAAATTGGGAAACTTGGAGGTTCGAAAAATTATAATTGGAAAGTGGGAATCTTAAGCCTCTGCTGCTCATCTTCATGCTTTACAATTGGGAAACCTGAAAAAAAAAATTAGCATGCAAAGTGGGAAACTTGGAGGCTCTTTTCCCTCTCGTAATCTGAATATCAGATCAGACCCATTGGAATTGGATGTGATCATGTGAGGATTGCAAGAGAATTATTGGGCTTTTCATGTACCATACGGTCTTCCCTTTGTTTAAAGCGTTTTATTGGGCTAAGCTCTTTTGTATTTTGGGCTTGGCGTGTTCCTTCTATCCCAGTTTAAAGTTTTCCAGATTTTAGTTTCAGGCCGTGACTTATTCAAACCCAAAAAAGTACATAAATAAAATTTAATTAATTAATAAATAAAAATTTACAACCAGCTACCAAATTTTTCCGTAACTTTCTTAATCAATTAATTTGTAATAACATTATCAAAAACGCAAAGAAGGTGATTTAGAATAAAACAATCCAGAAATTAAAGACAATTACCAGACTCCATGTAGGCATCCAGCTTCTGCATGTCAAGGAAAAACTGGCCCTCCTTTGCTAATATAATGCTACGATCCCGTGTTGAAATTTAGAAAACTCAAATAATCTCAGATAGAAAGCTTTTGTTGAACTGAAGTAAATTCTGATTGACTGAAACACAGCTTAAATAACACGTACAAGATAACTGACTCAGATAATGGAATGAACAACTAAACATCCCACTACAACCAATACTAACAGACGTCTCCCACTACTACCAATACTAACAGACTTATCCCACAACTAGAACACTCCTATTGAATAGGTACCACAACTGATTTCCTAAAACATAGGAACCAACGTTTATTGAATTACAAATAACATAAATAATTTCTAACACCCTCCCTTATTAAACCGAACGTTCTTCAGACTTCAGTTTAGAAAAAGTCTCCAAGTAACTTTGTTGTTGCTGCTACTGCTTCACCATTAAACAAGATCCTTCCTGGAACACACCCCTAACAAATTCCTCAACTTCACAAACACGGGTAACTTGAGTGGCTTGGTCATAATGTCTGCAATCTGATCTTCACTCTTGCAATAATTCAAATCAATGATTCCATCTTTGCAAAGATCACGCAAAAAATGAAATCTCACATGGATGTGCTTAGTTCTTCCATGTAGAACAGGATTCTTCCCAACTTTGATTGCTGAGATGTTGTCACAGTAAATAAGAGTAGGACCTTGCTGCTGGAAGTATAATTCTTCTAGTAACCTTCTCAACCATATGGCTTGACAAGCACATGTAGTTGAAGCCACAAATTCAGCTTCTGTGGTTGAGAGAGTAACAATTTGCTGCTTCTTGGAAGACCATGATATTGCTCATGTCCCCATCATAAACACATAGCCTGATGTACTTTTACTATCATCTGGATCACCTGCATAATCACTATCAGTGTAACCCAACAAATTAGACATCTTCTCCTTCTTGTAGAAAATTCCGTACTCCTTAGTCCCTTGCAAATATCTGAATATCCTTTTTACAGCCATAAGGTGAGACTCCATTGGACTTTCCATGTACCGACTAATAAGACTTACAGCATGCATTATGTCAGGTCTGGTTGCTGTGAGGCACATAAGGCTGCCAACAATTTGCTTGAAAAGCGTACCATCAACTTTCTTTCCTCCAGGATTCTTAGTCAGCTTCAATCCCAGTTCAGTTAGAGTACCAACTGAGTTGCAATTCTGCATTTCAAACCTGTCCAAAATACTCTGGACATATTTTTTCTGTGAAATAAAAATACCACCAACAGATTGTACCACTTTAATGCCAAGAAAGTAATGCATCAGTCCTAAATCTGACATGTCAAATTCATTCATCATAGAATGCTTAAAATCATCAAACATGGCCTCATGGTTTCCTGTGTAGATCAAATCATCCACATATAAGCATACAATGAGTATCTTCCCCTCATCTCCAATTTTTATAAACAGTGTATGCTCATATGGGCATTTTTGAAAACCTTTCCTCAAAAAATAAACATCTATACGACTGTACCAAGCTCGGGGTGCTTGTTTCAGTCCATATAATGCCTTTTTAAACTTATATACCTTATTTTCATGCCCTTGTTTCACATAACCAGAGGGTTGGTCTACATATACCTGTTCCTGCAGATCGCCATGAAGGAAGGCGGACTTCACATCTAACTGAAAGATGGGCCAAGCATTCTGTGCAGCAAGTGAAAGAACCAAACGAATGATATCAAGTCTCACAACTGGAGCAAAGACTTCTTTGTAATCAACACCATACTCTTGCTTGTAGCCTGTTGCAACTAGGCGTGCTTTGTACTTATCAACTTCTCCATTTTTATTGAACTTCGTCTTGTAGACCCACTTGACACCAATGGTTTTCTGTCCTTGGGGAAGATCTGTCAATTCCCACGTTTTATTTTTCTCAATGGCTTTGATCTCCTCGGCCATGGCTTTCTGCCATTTTGATTCTTGGACAGCATCTTGGAATGACACAGGATCACAATCTGAAAATAAGGCATAATGACTGAGTTCTTCTTCAGAATCACAATTAATTCCACTGACCTCATAATCTTGCAGCCATGCAGGCCTTTTCCTTGTGTGTGATGGTCGTGGACTAGATGGTTGCACCTCATTTAGTTCAGTGGCTGGAACGTTAGAGGATTGCAATGGCTCTGCAATCCCTAAAGCGTCTTTTTCTTCATCAAAGCTTACAGGAATTTACTTGTGTCCTGTGCCATTTTCAGTCCAATCCCACGCATTTTCTTCATCAAACACCACATCTCGACTTATGATGATCTTCTTTGTGACAGGATTTATCAACTTATAGGCTTTTGAGTGGTCACTGATCCCAAGAAATACACACTTCTCACCCTTGTCATCCAATTTCTTCCTCTTCTTGTCAGGGACATGAGCATAGGCTATGCAGCCAAAGATTTTAAAATGATCCACTGCTGGTTTGTGTCCCTTCCACGCTTCCTCAGGTGTCATATTCTTGACAACTAGTGTGGGACTTCGATTCAACACGTGAATGCTCCAATTCACCGCCTCTGGCCAGGAAAGTTTTGGAATGTTTCTCTTGGCCAACATGCAGCGAACCATGTTTTAGAATTGTACGATTCTTCCTCTCACATACACCATTTTGTTGTGGTGTGTACGCTGCAGTGAGCTGTCTTCGAATATCACTGACATCACAAAAATCAGAAAACTCTTGTGAGTTGAACTCTCCACCACGATCTGTTCGAAACACTTTGATAGGCTTTCCCACATCATGCTCAACACGAGCTTTGAAGCTTTTGAATGTTGAAAATGCTTCTGATTTTTCCTGCAAGAAATATACCCACGTCTTCCGACTGTAGTCATCAATAAATATTATGAAATACCTCTTTTTCCCATTTGATGCAGGATTTATGGTCCACATATGTCGGAATGAACCAGCTCCAAAGGTTGCTGAGCTCTCCAGGCCTTCTCTTTTGGAAAGGACTCACGATGCTGCTTTCCGATCATACATTCTTCACAAATTTGAGCAGGAGAATCAATTTCTGGGAGACCAATTACCATATTCTTCTTGTGCAATGTCTTCAGACCATTAAAATTGAGATGACCATATCGGAAATGCCAAAGCCACGCCATATTTTCAACCTTGGCAGTCAGACAAGCTTGAACATCTTTTGTATTGACAAAGGAAACAATCGATTCTTTGTCATCTCCACTTGAGCAATCGTTCCTCTTCTTGGATCACTGATCTCACAAGTGCCTTCTTTGATGGTGATCACATAGCCCTTCTCTTGCAGCTGGCCAATGCTAAGCAAATTGGTTTTTAAGGCAGGAGCATAATACACATTAGAAATGGTCTGAAGAGAGTTATCCTTTGCTTTGATTTGGATATCACCCTTCCCCATCACTGAAATCAAAGAATCATCACCAAATTTCACAGTAGTATGAAATGAATCATCTAAATGATGAAAGTCATACTTACTCCCACACATATGATTGCTACACCTTGAGTCAATGTACCACCAATTGGAACGGGATTCCTCCTTTGTATCGCAAGCCATAAGAAGAGTTTCTTCATCTCCTTGAGTAAAGTTTGATGCCTCACCCTTTTCTTTAGACATGTTAGTGTAGCATTCAGAGTGATAGTGACCGTACTTGCCACACCTATAGCACTCAATCTGTGATTTGTCGTGTTTAGACTCATGATGGCTTTGTTGTCTATATTGACCTCTGCCTTTGCCTCTGGAATCGGAATTTCCTTTACTGCCAAAATCATGATTTCCTCTGCCGCCGGAGTCATGATTTCCTCTGCCTCTTCCTCTTCCTTGGCCTCTACCTCGACCACGACCGGAACCTCTCCATGATGAGGATTCATTGCTGGTGGAGCTTTTCAAAGCTTTTTCCTATGTTGTAGTATCCTGACTTTTAAATTTCTGCTCATGCACCAACAGTGAACTATGGAGTTCATCAATTGACATTGTTTCAATGTCATTTGCTTCCTCAATTGCACAAACAACATAGTTAAACTTTGGCGACATTGAACGCAAATTTTTTTCAATGATTGTGACATCATCCATCTTGTCACCATGAAGCCGCATCTTACTTGCAATTGCCATCGCCTTTGAGAAGTATTCATCAACAGAATCTTCTGGTTTCATGTGAAGAGTTTCAAAATCTCTTCGAAGTGCTTGAAGCTGTGCACGCTTCACCTTAGTGGAACCTTGATACTTTTTCTGCATAGACTCCCATATATGCTTGGAAGTGTCCTTCTGGAGAATAGTCTCCAAAATGGATCGATCAATCGCTTGGAAGAGGTAGTTTTTCAATTTCAGGTCCTTCAATTTCTGTTCATCAAGTCTTTTCTGTTGCGCTTCTGTCAACACCGCTCCTTCTGCTGGTTCAGCAATTCCATCTTCAATGAGAGTCCAATACTCTTTGGATCTCAGAAAATTCTCCATTAACATGCTCTAATGGTCATAATGACCATCAAAGCGAGGTATGGCTGGCTGCACGTAGTTCTCTTGAACCTTGTCGGATGCCATCAGTCCTTGCTGTTGCAAGACAAGAAAGCTGCTGCTTTTTGGAGAATTTTAATCAAGCCCAGTGGGGGCTCTGATACCAGATGTTGAAATTTAGAAAACTCAAATAATCTCAGATAGAAAGCTTTTGTTGAACTGAAGTAAATTCTGATTGACTGAAACACAGCTTAAATAACACGTACAAGGTAACTGACTCAGATAATGAAATGAACAACTAAACATCCCACTACAACCAATACTAACAGACGTCTCCCACTACTACCAATACTAACAGACTTATCCCACAACTAGAACACTCCTATTGAATAGGTAAACCACAACTGATTTCCTAAAACATAAGAACCAACGTTTATTTAATTACAAATAACATAAATAATTTCTAACATCCCGCAGTTTTTCAGTCTTGTATCCCAGAAACAGTTTGCAAACAACACAGTTGGCCTCCAGTGCCACTAAAATCGAATCATCAATGAAATTTATAAGCATGTCGAAAATTATAAGCACAATCCATACCTTCCCCCTTAAATTTTTATATATATATATATATATATAATATATATATATATATATATATATAGAATAAGTTAGATAAAATATATAGAATAAATTTTTTTCAACTTGGCTTCGGTATCCCACTATGCTAACAATTGTTCCAGAGTTTTGTAATTTTACTAACAAAATCGGTGACAGAAAATCTAGGTTCTAGTTGATCATGTTTGAAGTCTTTTAGGTCATCACAAACACACCCTCAAACACGTTTTGTATACAAACCAGAACTCCTAAACCTATCCATCCGAATCTCTCAGTCTCTCTATATGATCGACTAGCCTATCTCATACCCTCACGCCCTCTCATCCTTCAACCCCTCCCATTTTCTGGCATATAATTTTTTGTTTTTCAATTAATGGCTTCAAAAAGTGAAGCACCAGCAATTGGTATTGACCTTGGAACCGCGTACTCATGCGTTGGAGTATGGCAAGACGGCCATGTTGAGATTATAGCCAATGATCAGGGCAACAGGATGACGCCGTCCTACGTGGCTATTACAGACGCAGACTGTTTGATCGGCTATGCTGCCAACCAGGTGACCATCAACCCCATCAACATTGTTTTCGGTGAGTTCTTACACCCTATCACGTATACTTAGGAAATTATTATTGACGCTCTAAAAAAGTCATTATGAGAGAAATTACACTCTATGATAAAGAAATTGATGATCATTTCAGAATGTCAATAACCATGACAGTTGAATTAATAAGATTAGAATACTTATTTATTGTTGATTCTATTGTTGATTGCATCTTTAACAAGTGTGTGTGATTCGAGAAAATATATAATTCAAAGTTTTAATGATTGTGGGTGTGCTTAATTAATTATAGTTTTCGTTGATCTAGTTTATACATATATGCTTTGGTATGTATATATCCAACCAAATTTATTTCTAATGTGATTTCATTAATTTGGGTTGAGCTAGATGCAAAGCGTTTGATTGGTAGGAGATTCACTGATGCCTCTGTTCAAAGTGACATGAAGTTATGGCCTTTCAAGGTCATTCCTTGTGCCGGGCGAACAAGCCAATGGTTGTGGTGAACTAGAAGCAGTTTAGTGCTGAGGAGATATCAGCTATGGTTCTCACAAAGATGCGGCAAACAGCAGAGGCTTACCTTGGCTCAACTGTAAGAATGCTGTTATCACCGTCCCGGCATACTTCAGTGACTCTCAACGCCAGGCCACAAAGGCTGCCGGTGTGATTGCCGGCATGAATGTTATGCGTATCATTAACGAGCCAACTGCCGCAGCCATTGCCTACTGTCTTAACGAGAAAGCCTCAAGTGCTGCCGATGACAAGATCAATGTCCTCATCTTTGATCTTGGTGGTGGTACTTTTGATGTTTCCCTTGTCACAATTGAAGAGGGTACTTTTGAGGTCAAAGCTACTTCTGGAGACACCCACCTAGGAGGTGAAGATTTTAACAACAGAATGATGAGCCATTTTGTGGAGGAGTTGAAGATCAAACACAAAAAGGACATGAGCAACGACCCCAGAGCATTGAGGAGATTGAGGACATGTTGTGAGAGAGCAAAGAGGACTCTTTCTTGCACAACTACTCAAACCACCACCATTGAGATTGACTCTCTATTTGAAGGCATTGACTTCTGCTCCTCAATAACCAGAGAAAGATTTGAGGAGCTCAACATGGACCTCTTCACAAAGTGCATGGACATTGTGGACAAGTGTTTGATGGATGCTAAGGTGGAGGACAAGAGCACTGTCCATGATGTTGTTCTTGTTGGAGGTTCTACTAGAATTCCCAAGGTACAACAGCTATTGCAGGACTTGTTTGATGGCAAGGAGCTTTGCAAGAGCATCAATCCTGATGAAGCAGTTGCGTATGGCGCCCCGGTACAAGCTGCCATTTTGGGCGATCAGAACCGCCTGGACTTAGTCTTGCATGATGTTGCCCCAATTTCCCTCGGATTTTATAGTATTCAAGGAGTTATGGATGTCTTTATTCCGAGAAACACTAGAATTCCCACCAGCAAGGAACTGATTGTGTCAACCTTCATGGATAACCAACCTTGCGTGTATACTCAGGTATTTGAGGGTGAAAATCCAAGGCCCTTAAGAAACAACGTGTTGGGTAAATTTGGAATCTCAGGCATCCCTCCTGCTGCCAAGCGGGTGCCTCAGGTCACCATCTGCTACGATATCGACCCCGACGGAATTTTCAATGTCCATGCGGTTGCTGAGGACAAAACCACTGGGCGGAAGAACATACTCACAGTCAACAATTATGAGAGATTATCCCAGGAGGAAATTGAGAATATTGCTGCGGATAAGGAGTATAATAAAGTATATAAGGCTAGCGGTTATGAAGAGCTCGATCGTGTAGTACTCTCTTTAGCTAAGTTTTGGTAGAATAGATTTAGTTAATATGCTTTTTTAGTTAATTAATCTTCAAGTGGCTAGCTGCTACAAAAGTATATAGTCCGGTTATGAACTTATGTTGTTGTTGAGTTCTATCACAAAACCCCTTGCAAAATTTGGTGATTTATGGTTTCTTAGCTAGAATGAGTATTAGAGAGTATTATTCTAATTTCCGACTTCATCTGCGTTTACTAACACATAAAGTAATTTCAAAATATGTGAGAAATCATAACACCTTGTAACACTTTGGTAATGTGTGTGAGAAACCATTCTCCTCCTTGTAGTCTTGTATTTTTTTAAAAAAAAAGTAATTGAAAATGGGAGTTTTTCCAATGAGGATTTTGTTAAAAATTACTTAGGGAGTTCTAATTAATCTTAACAATCCATTAGATATGTTAGTGGTTTAAATAATTTAAAAAAAAATATACCACATATGCAATCTAACTGCTAAGATTAAAAGTACTTAACTTAAAATCTTTAATGGAGCCAAATCATTGAGGGATACGTGAATTCCAAATCTATAGAATAATCCCCTTTATATTTTTAGACAAAGAACTGGTTCCCCTTTTACACTGTCAAACACGTTCTCTATAATATATGGAAACGGTTGGAGGAAGAAGCTTCTGGAAACTCGGTCTATGAAATCCCACACAAACTCGGTCTAGAAGCTTCTGGAAACTCCATCTATATATATAACTACCTCCTCACTTCACCTCCCTAACCCATTCACCTCATACCACGCACTCACATTCACACAAACGAAACAAGCACCAGTTTCAAGCTTTCTTCAATGGCTGCCAAAGGCGAGGGCCCTGCCATCGGTATCGATCTCGGAACCACCTACTCCTGCGTCGGCGTATGGCAACACGATCGCGTTGAGATCATAGCCAATGACCAGGGCAACAGAACGACGCCGTCCTATGTCGGGTTTACGGACACTGAGCGTTTGATCGGCGATTCGGCCAAGAACCAGGTCGCCATGAACCCCATCAACACTGTCTTCGGTGAGTTTTCATGTTTTTCAATCAATCTCTCTAAAATCTAAAAGCAACGTCGTTTCCGCGTGGTTTCGTTTCTTTTGATTCTACGCGTACGCATATGCATAATGCATGTCTTTGCAGATCACGTGTTTGATTTGGTTTTGTTCGATGTGGTTTAAAATGATTTATTTGTATGAATCCTTGTAAATATTTGGTGTTTTGATTAGGTTATTGTTTTTTTTTCTTTTCTGATATAAAGATTAATTAGGTTATTGTTAAATAAGCCATTGTGATTTGGTTTAATCTAATTAATAAGCCAATATCAAATAACTAATTTCATTGGTTGTATTGTTGATCACATACGGATGTGTACGAGATCTAGTAATTTATTAATGGTGGGGTTCCTCTCCTCCCTTTACTACTGTTGAGATTGTGTCGATGATGTTTGTCATCTCTATGCTTGAATTAAGTTTTTTCCCTTGCGATGTTTTAGTTATAAATAAAATTTAGTTTTGGTAATGGTTTTGATATGCGGCTCTAATCTCTTAAACTTTTGTTTCCGCTGTGTTAGATGCGAAGCGTTTGATCGGCAGGAGATTCAGTGATGCCTCTATCCAGAGTGACATGAAGTTATGGCCTTTCAAGGTCATTCCTGGCGCCGGGGACAAGCCAACCATTGTGGTGAACTACAAGGGCGAAGAGAAGCAGTTTGCTGCTGAGGAGATATCGTCTATGGTTCTCACGAAGATGCGTGAAATCGCCGAAGCTTACCTTGGTTCGGCCGTGAAGAATGCTGTTGTCACTGTCCCGGCATACTTCAATGACTCTCAACGCCAGGCCACGAAGGACGCTGGTGTGATTGCGGGCATGAACGTTATGCGTATCATTAATGAGCCAACGGCAGCTGCCATTGCCTACGGTCTTGACAAGAAAGCCACAAGTGTTGGTGAGAAGAATGTCCTCATCTTTGACCTTGGTGGTGGCACTTTTGATGTTTCTCTTCTTACGATCGAAGAGGGTATTTTTGAGGTTAAGTCTACTGCCGGAGATACCCACCTTGGGGGTGAAGATTTTGATAACAGAATGGTGAACCATTTTGTACAGGAGTTCAAGAGGAAGAACAAAAAAGACATTAGCAATAACCCCAGGGCACTGAGGAGATTGAGAACATCTTGTGAGAGAGCAAAGAGGACTCTTTCCTCTACTGCTCAAACCACCATTGAGATTGATTCTCTGTTTGAGGGTATTGATTTTTACTCCACAATAACCAGAGCAAGATTTGAGGAGCTCAACATGGATCTCTTCAGAAAATGTATGGAGCCTGTGGAGAAGTGTTTAAGGGATGCTAAAATGGACAAGAGCACTGTCCATGATGTTGTTCTTGTTGGAGGTTCTACTAGAATTCCCAAGGTACAGCAGCTATTGCAGGACTTCTTTAACGGCAAGGAGCTCTGCAAGAGCATCAACCCTGATGAAGCAGTTGCCTATGGAGCCGCCGTGCAAGCTGCTATTTTGAGTGGTGAGGGCAATGAGAAGGTGCAGGACTTGCTTTTGTTGGATGTCACTCCACTTTCCCTCGGATTGGAGACTGCTGGTGGAGTTATGACTGTTCTTATTCCGAGAAACACTACCATTCCCACCAAGAAGGAACAAGTTTTCTCGACTTACTCGGATAACCAACCCGGTGTGTTGATTCAGGTATATGAGGGTGAAAGAACAAGAACCAGAGACAACAACTTGTTGGGTAAGTTTGAGCTCTCAGGCATCCCTCCTGCTCCTAGGGGTGTGCCTCAGATCACTGTTTGTTTTGATATCGATGCCAATGGAATTTTGAATGTCTCTGCTGAGGACAAAACCACGGGGCAGAAGAACAAGATCACAATCACCAATGACAAAGGCAGGTTGTCCAAGGAGGAAATCGAGAATATGGTCCAGGAGGCAGAGAAGTACAAATCAGAGGATGAGGATCATAAGAAGAAAGTGGAGGCTAAGAATGCATTAGAAAACTATGCATACAACATGAGGAACACAGTGAGAGATGAAAAGATCGGTTCGAAGCTCAACCCAGCAGACAAGAAGAAAATTGAGGATTCTGTTGAAGATGCCATTCAGTGGCTTGATGGGAACCAGCTCGCTGAATGTGATGAGTTCGAGGATAAGATGAAGGAGCTTGAAAACCTCTGCAACCCCATCATTGCCAAGATGTATCAGGGTGCTGGTGCCGAGGCAGGTGGGGGAGGCGTGGATGATGATGCTCCTCCTCCTGCTGCAAGCGGCGCAGGACCTAAGATCGAGGAAGTTGACTAAGATAAATTTCTTTCATTCCATGAGTTTCTCGTTTTGGTTTAAGGTAGTCATAGTATGTAGCTGGAATATGTTTGAGAATTTAGTTTTGATTTGTGCTAGAGATTATGAATTTCAGTTTTTATCATTTTCCTTCCTAAGCTCGTGACCTATGATTTAATAATCGATTCGAGCAACCTGAATTTCTTGTTGCTACCAAATGTTATGTTCTTTATTTTCAAATTCTAGGTGGCTAGAACAAATTAAGGTGCCTGAGGAAAATACAGGTCATGAATAAATAGTTTGTGGCTCATCTCGGTTGGCTCAACCAAACTAATGATTTAATGCTAATATGTTCCAAACCACGAGCATAATATGTTCCAACTCCGGCCAATTCTCTCTCTTTATTAAGTAGCCTATGAGCATGTGCCAATTGGTTTTATTTTTTATTTTTTATTTTTTATTTTATTTTTATAATTAAGAAAAGATAACATGAATAGTTATGTTCCATAAAAATAGGGTCTATTAGCTGATTTTATTTTTAATTTTAATTTTTTTTTAAATATAAAAAAAATGAATTTACTATATTATCCTTATTTAATTAATAATTTTCAATTCTTACTGTTTAAATTAACCAAGGGCATTTTCTGGTATTTTGAATGTCTCAACATTTTCTAGTATTATATAGAAGAAGAAGATGACTACAAGAAAACACTAAGTAGCACGAACACAACCGATGTATGTTGAAAAGGCTCGACTTTCTCAGTGGCGGTTGTGTTACTATGGTCATCAGAATTCATCCACATGAGAAGAATGCTGGGCAATTCAGATGCATGTTGGAATCATATATTGTGGTTTACTGTAGTTTCTAGTAGTAGTAACACGTCAGACTAGAAAATAAATTAAAAACTTAAGCCTTCATTCTACTCAAGGAAAGACTCAGGTTTACATATTACTGGAAAACTTCCTTATATCAAATTAACTGCAACATAAATGTTCAAAATAATATCGAGAATTTTCCATAACTATTGAATCAAACAGGGAAACTATATGTGAACATTCTCTAGGTGTTACAATAGAACAGCTTCCATACTAAGCCTCTGTCACTGATAATTCCAAAAATCATACCTCAATTTAAACTTTGTCTCTACAAAAACCCAAACTACTTCCTTCCCCTGCTTAACCTCTGCAAGTGGTAATTGATGCTTCCCATTGACTTTCTGTTTTTGTTGCTCTGTAGCAAAGGAGTCAGACACATCAGGGCACAGTCCATGAAAAAAGTTTGTCAACTGAATAAGGGGTAGACTTTAAGTATTAAGAATGAAATATGGAAAAGAAACTATGAAGATGCAGAATCCAGAGACAGAACAATGAAAATCTACCTGAGAATCCATGCAAGTACCCAAAAGTTCCTTCTGCCTTGCACACTTGTCATCATTGTTATGGTTAAGGGCCAAGCAGTTGAGAAATGCTAGCATATCCTTCATGCAAGGTTTGTGAAGAGCGCCAAATTTCTTTGGATTAAGATATACAGTGCCAGCTTTCCGACCCATTCTTTGATTCAAACAATACCTATCCATGCAAGAAACTGTTAGGCTCACCCAACTCTTGAAAGAAGGGTTGGAATAATGCAGTAGCAAATAAGATGGAACACATCATGAGGAAAGCTACAATAAAGAGAACATTGCAAACACTATTAATTTTGTGACCTATCCTTGATGTCTGTTATACGATAAAAAGTCCAAAACAGGGTTTGGGAAGTAAGGAATTTTTTAGAATCTAAAGCTTAGAAATAAACTGATACCAGAATTCTAAGGCACACAATAGAGAATTCAGATTCAATTCAATTGTGTGGCACCAAAAGATTTTTACTCATTTTAATCGTGTGGCACAAAAAAATTCTTCCTTCATCTACCAGATTTATTAACCCTACAAAACTCTCACAATCAAATCTATTAGAGTTACCAGAGCTCCTTATTTGACAATGAATATGGAATAATATTGTTTACCCATGTCAAACCAAATAATTACTTAACTTACAAAACTACAAACTTCAGAATATTGACAAGTAATATCAGTAAGGGATCTCATACAGCCATCATTAAAGCATAGTTTTACAGATGTAATTTGTATACCTGTCAAAATGTAAAATGCACATTCATCAAATGCTTTAGCCTACACACTTGACCTTGCAAGGGATTGGGAAAAGATAAAATAAATGAAAACAGCGACAACCCAATGTGTATATAAGGTACAAGCCCTGACAGAACTTGTATTTCAATGGGCAAAATGCACTATCATATGCCGCTGCATTACCATCACTGCAAAATTCTTTCAAACTCCAGTGTGTCTCATCCATAGAATACAATACTTAATTTGAACATAATGGTTTGAAGCGTTCACATTAAAAAAAACATGCGAGCTCACAAAGCAGAAGTTACAGAGCTTGAAAACCAAGAAGATGGATTCTCTTAAACTATCAGAACAAGTTCAATTAAATCTTAAAAAGCTTGAAAATCAAAACATAGCACAAACAAATATTCTTACTGTTATCAGCAAGCACAAATATTGAAATAGGATTCAGAGCAATAATGAACAAAAACCCAATTGCAGTGTAAACGAGCAAAAACAGATTATCCAAGCTACAGTGTAAATCAGCAGGCATACTTTAACCCACTTGCAGCGCAAATCAACAAGCAAAAATTAACCCAGTTGCAGTGTCAATGAGCAAAGCACAAATTGAACCGGTTGCAGTGTAAATAAGAACGAACAATAAACGCAAATGCTAATTAACTTCGATCAAATTCAAAAAATTCCATTTTTTCCCAAATTTGATGACCAATGAACACCCTTTGAATCGTAACAGAATAAAATAATCAAAACCCATTTATTCAGTACTTCTTCTTTGACGAATGAAATCAAACCCAATTCTGGTTTCGACCCCAAAAAAAACCCCAATTCTGGCAATACAGAAATGAAAGCATGATAAATAGAGAACAAGAAATCGAGGAAGCGCGGAGAAAATTACCGAATCGGTGGCTTCAACCAGAAAGAGATAGAGCTAAAGACGGACAGTGCCACTCTAGGGCTTGCAGTTCCTTCGAAATTTTCTATATTTTTATGTCGGTGATTTTGAGGAGATTGCCAAGCTCTTCGCAAACAGGACTGAACGCGAATGATTGGGCTGGGCATAATTACAAGCCCATGGTTATGGCCTGACTCAAACTGAGTAGGCCCGATTCAACTCGGGCTTGGGTAATTAGCTCCTTTGGCTAGCCTTATTCAAATAGGCAGAGAAATTTAGAAATAAATTAGACGAAAATATTTAAAAAAAATTTCTTTTGTACTTTTTTCACTAGACAAAAATAAAATGGATACAAACAAAAAAAAAACCTCTGTCGATACAAACAAAATGCATCCTAATTAATAACAAACTGGCTGGATGTCGATCATTATTGCGATATTAAGGTATCCCCCCATGCATTTTGAAACCAAGAGATGGGCATGAAATTAAATTTAATGCCATAATACTATAATCTCATTTAGGCAAAATCAATTGTAACCAAGTCATACTCATATCCCATGTACGGGAATGTATGATTTTTATTGAACTTGAAAGAAAATCTCAGTGCAAAAGTAAGCAAAACCAGAAACAATCTTACTATCACTGTATTCTCATCCAAGTTAAAACTTAAAAGTCAATAAGGTGAAACATTTTAATTTGGTATTTACCGCCAAAAAAAAAACAAAACAAAACAAAATACATTTCCTTTGGGAATAACATAATTACAATTGATTATCCGTTCAAGACTTAATACAGCAAGTATCTTAGAGGAAAGAAGCTAATTGTTATGTTATATTATATTATTTATTTATTTATTTTAATTAAAAATAAATTTATTACTTATATCGGGTCAAGTTCGGGGATATAGATAACAATACCATCTCTGGCCCATAACTAATAGGAGATTGTTAAAATTTGCCCTTACTCACCCTCAAATTTTTCTGAAATCTCCACCTATTAAGACCAGGGACCCAATAAAGACCTGACCCGTCAAAAATTCCTACCATCCCTTAGTGGAAGAATATCAAAATCCCATACTCCCATGAGTGTTATAAAAATTATTTCAATTCCCATTCAACACTCAATCAAGTTGATGGATGTGTGCCGACCTAAACGATAATTAAGTTGGTGGATATGGACCCTTCTCAATCCAAAAGTTCCAACACCACTCCACTAATTTGTCACCATTATCTTTCTTCAAACATGGGTGATTGCCAATTCCCCATAATTCGAATTGCTTTATCTAAATGGCGTCGAATTGCTTTATCTAAATGGCGTCACATGATTAGAATTCAATAACATAAGCAACTATTTCATCCAATATATTAGGGTTTGATCTTTGAAAAAATTGGAAATAAATTAGATCATCTAACTCAAAATCAATTAATAATGGTTGAAGATGCTCAAAATGTTATAGACGTTTATTATTATACGCAATACTTTATATTCTTGACAGAGATTCGAGAATGGACTATATCAGTATCTAAAATGGGCTATAGTTTATGTGAGTTTTTTCTTCTTCTTCTTATAGTTAATATATAGGTTTTAAGGTTTAGTCCAGCCCAAAGTTTAACAGTCTACCTATAAAGTAAATCGAGTCCACCGCATTTTAAAATCCCTAGTCTATGAGATTCTCTTAACAATTTGATCATTAGACTAGATTTCTGTTTTCCTTTATTTTTTATTTTTAATATAAGCGATAGTTTAAACTATAAATGGATGAGGTTTTCACACAAACTATTACAGTGTCAAAGGGGTTCAAACCTGAGATCACTGATCTACAAGTCAAAGCCCTTTTTTACTGGGCTAGACTCAGTTGGCATAAGACTAGATTTCTTTGTTGTACAATGGACTAGCATTGGTCTCAAAATATGTAAATTTATCTCTATCATTAGAGTTATTGGCAAATTTTGGACATATCTTGACTTGTAACGGGTTTATACATTATCTCTTACAATATTAGCTCATGTGAGTAGTACATGACCACTAATTTTAATGAGATGAATTGTGTATACATGCATTCCATGTAAGTTTTTATGTTATGTCTTGTTCCATGTGACACTAATCTCATTCTTGATCATGACTTGCCTCAAGAAACCCTAAATTAAAATATGGTTGTGCAAGCATCAAAGAAAAAGGACAATGTCCAAAAATTACGGATAAAAGCAAATTGGGTAAGATTCTTCATCCTTGTCATCGCTGGTGGGTTTCACATCCAGAACAAAACCGCAAACTTTTTTTATTCTTTTTATTTATGTACGTAAAACCAACGGCTTTTAAATATTCATGGAACAGGTGTGCTTTTGTTTGTCTCCTTTACCACCCAAGAGGATGATGACAGCCAACCCTCGCATAGGCCTACAAATTCTGGCCATGTTCAAAATTGGGCTGGGCCCCACCTTTGCAATTTCTTCAGATTAAATTGGAATAGATAATGTTGAATTGGGCTTCTGTTCATCGTCCAAAATTAGAAGACAGTTGAGAAAATGACAAGAAATTGAAATTGTTTTTGTTGAATTAAGTGGGCTCCAGCATCCACAGGGTTTAAATAAAATGGGCCCTACAAATTGACAACAGGCTTGGAATTGTTTGGACCACTACCACCATCACCATACCACATGGAATGGAAACGAACTATGTTTGTTTTCAAGTTCCAATCATTTTTTTGCTAATTCAAACCACGAGTTTGTTATCTTTTGTCCAGTTTACAAGTTTACAAGGATTCAAAATTTGAAATTCTATTATTTAGAGAGAGTGGAGAGTTGAAACTTGAAGCTGCAGAGCCAACTTTTCGGCAAAGTCGCGTGATAACAATGACATTACTTCTTGTTTAGGTAAAAAGCCTAGACCTCTCACAACAACTACAAGCACTTGCTTTGAAACCGTATCACTTTTTGTTGAGTACTAAAGTCTTCCTCTAAAGCCAAACAATCATGACACCTGCCCTTTTAAGCTTTTAATTTCTCGCTTCAAGATTTAGTAAAGTGACTATCCCTCCACTTCATAAGATAGATACTCTACTTCCCAAGTCCAAAAATCCGGCGGTGAAAGGATGGGATGATTGTGATAAGAGAGCGTATGCAAGCTACCCTAATCTAAAACTTTTGTTTACTCTTAGAACTAGTTTTGTTCCATTTAGAAGTTTGCCCTTTGAAGATGAAATTGTATTGAGCGAGGACCTAGGACTACTTTTCTTCTATTATAGGAATTTTCCTTGTTTAATATAAAATACGTGATGAAAAATATGGACACATGACATAGTGACAGTATACAAATAACTTCTGAAAATTACTCAAGTTGAGCCATTCAGCTGAGAAAGGGTGTATTTTCCTACATTCTTTTAATGGAAAGGTCGGTAATTGACAATAGTGGGTACTCCATTATCCAATTGTTTCCTTTAAGACCAATTCAAATAGCAGATTACCCATTAAAAAACAAGGGGAAATAAACAAAACCCACAAAGCAGATTAGCTGTGGACCATTTTGGGTTGAAACCATTAGTTGTACAAAATTTCAACATATGCAGCACCCACTTTTGCCCAATAGACCTAAAATGTATTTGACTGCACCTAAGAACACGATCAAGTTCACATTAACCTCTTAGCTGGATGCTAATAACAAAGATTCTATCTAGAATCCTTTTTCTGGCATTTATGACACAATTGGTAATTATGCAAATATATGTATTTATACTTCTAATTGTAGAATTAACCTGAGTAAGAAGAATGAAAAGCCATGTTAAAAAGAGAATTAGAGTAAAACCTCATGATAATGGATGATTACTGGCTTAAGAAACCTGAGGATATTTCAGGAAGGGACAAAAATGTTTACCCCACAAGTTCCCCCACTTGAACTAACCAACACCTTAATCACTCCGCAGAATTTGACAGTCCTCCTGTCTGGAATTGTCAATGAAGCTCAGACAAAAATGTTGCAGACCATTCATGGTTACCTTACTTTCCCCAAAAACCCAAGAGCTAAAACTTAAAAATAAGGATGACAATAAATTAACCAGAAGAAGAAATAAAAAAATAAAAAAAACCTTTCAACCCTTAAGATAAATACAGAATTAATCCTCTTGAAAAACTAATTAACAAAGATCTCTATGTAATTAATGGAGATCTAAATGCACAAAGGCTTTTCTTGTCAAGTGGATTTGAACATTGTAGGAGAAGAAGCCAGTGGAAGTACCTTGGAAGAGCTTGGAGGATTTTGTGGTAGATTTTGGTGATGATGCTCTCTCTGGTTTTCCTTGTTCTTACCAACAACCAGTCTTATAAAAGATCCATCTTTCTCTTCTGTTGCCATTGTTGAATTGGGTGTAGCGTTAACCCCAAAATCCTGAGCAGACCCACAATTTTTAGCTGCCCTTTTCTCAGCTTCTTCCATCAGTCTTCTGAACAATTTCTCCTCTGCATCCCTTAAAAACTTGAACTTTGGAGGGGGAGAAGATCTCAACCTGCTCAGCTCAGCTTCTGTTGATGATTCAAAGAGAGGGTTGAATCCATGGTGTTTGTAAGAGTCCAAAGAGCTCAAAGGTGAAGACTTTAAAGATGGGGAGGGCAAAGGGGAAAGGTATGGGGTGTCTACAGACAAAATAAGATCACTCAAGCTTCTTGTTCTTGACCCTTTTCTACTTCTATCACCTCTAGATTTCCCATCTTCAGATTCCAAATCCTCCTTTGTCTCCTCGTTGATTGTGAAGAGAAATCTAGGTGGGCCAGCAAGATTATGCAGCCTCATGAGCTCTGATATTTCCACATTCTCTTCTCCATTGAGCTTGAGCAGCAAATCCTTGCTAGACCCCAGCTCTAAATCTGATTCACTACTGCTATGATTGGCATCTGGTTCTCTAACATTCTCCTGAGAGTTACTGTTGGTCTGCAAAGAAGAGGGTTTTTTCCAGCAACTAAATTGAAAGAGCTCCTTTGCATGGTTGCTGTAATCTTCTTCAATCTCTCTGTTGGTGATTCTCTTCTTCCACCATAGCAAGTAGTAAAGCTCTGCAACAAGTGCCAAGAGGAGGCACCCGAAAACTAGGCTCAAACCAATACCTAATCCACTGAAAGATGTCATCTTTGCCTTGAATTTCACATCCCCACAACAACTAAACCTGGACTGATCATAATCTCACAGCTCTAGAATCTCTCAGTTTTCCACTATAAATAAATCCCACAATAAAAAAATAAGTACCAATTCAACAAGAAAATTTAGAACCCAAAAAAAGTGCTTCTTTTTTCTTTTCTTACTGAATTTCACACACCATAATAAATCTGCATAGAAGTTGCCTCAAACACACGCTACGAGAGAATTCGGCGCAAAGAAAAATAAAAAGAAAAAAAAAAAAAAACTTACCTTTAAAGTCCAAGATTTCAACCACCCAGAAAGGGCCACATCCACAACTTGTGTAGAAGTAGAACCAATGAAGAGTAAAAGCTCAGGTTATAAAATATATATTTGTTTCGAGCACAAAGTCAAAATAAAATTTGGCTAAGCATCAGCGAGCCTAAAGAGGCTTTTTCCTTTTTTCTGTGCTTTGCTTTGCTAAGGAGGTAAGGAGGCGCTTAAATTAGTTTTTTTTTTTTCTTTCATTTTTTATGATTGGAGTATGTGTGTGTGGGATGGCTGGAAAGCAACCCACATGGGTTTGCAAAAGCGTGTGCGCCATTTTAATCATTAAGTAAAAATAAGAAAAGGTTTGGAGTGTGTGTTTATCTTTCGTGTGAATTTCTTTGTAATGTTGGATGTAACATTAGAAAGAATGAAACTTTATAAACATATCATGTGAAACTTGATATGCAAATTAACTAGGATCTTTGACAAATAAGGATGTGTGAGAAGAGAAAATTTTGTGCGAGATTGTTCATTCTATATTATATCGTTAAGTGTGTTAAGTGTTACTCATGTGTTTCATTTCAAGGAATGAAAGTGCAAGTAGGTCCCAAAAAAAAAAATCAGGAATTCAACTCTTGATTTTGGAGTAATTTGACTCTTGAATGGGATGTGGTATTCTAATTCATCGAGAACTAATCCATCAGGAATCCATCTTTTTTACCAATTATATCTTTATATAATTTTTAAAATTTCATATTTTTAGTCAACTTTAACCTGACAACAATGACATTTTAATAATCAAACTAAGTTCAATTATGATTCATGGGAAATTAGTAAACAACTTATAAGGAATCAGTACTATTCCTACATTAATTTCAAATAGTTTAGTAAACAACTTCAACATGAATATGGATTATAACTCATCCTCAATTCAATTCATCCAATTTCACATGGTAAACATATCATTAATGTACAAACTGAACCAAACATCTGAATAGTTTTTACTCCATCCTTACCCCTACTCAACACTCCGTACCATTACCATATAAGGAGAACAGTTGCACACAAATTTTTGTTGTGGAACTTGCACAATGCGCCTGCCTGCCTTCACATAATTGGCTGTAATATCCCATACGTCTCACATGATTTTTTCCTTCAGTCGATGGAGGTGATTTAGGATATTTATTTTGTTTGGTCTTTTCAAAGAATCAGATTAAAGAATGGCTAGTGGAGTGCATGACTGAAGCTGGGCATCCACGTAACCCAGCGTAACTTGAGGACACTGCCAAACAACACACTCGTCGTCACCCATGATATCTAGCTGGGCGTCTTTTCCTGCTGACGTTCAAGCTTCTGTAAAGATTGTTAAAATGCTCATATAGCTATCTTTCCTGGTAAACAAACAGAAAATAAAACAGAATTTTCGGCAACAAGTTTTTTCGTTCACACACTAACCCTCGTGAGGAAAATTTATGGATTTTGGTTGGAAACTTGGAAATATCACATACTACAAGTTTAACTAAACCACAATTTTAGGTATGTTATTGTTCAACGTATGTGATATGTTATGTTCAAACGATTAATTAAGTTAAGTGTTGAATTAGCTCTTTGTATAGTAATATTTCTCTTTTTAATAATCGAAGAAATTCTAACATAACTCCATTGTTATTGTTTAGTTTTTGAACTCGTTTGGGTGAGAAGTTTGGTTCTAGCCTTGGTTTTGAGGTCTAGCTACTTCTACCCAACTTTTGTGACTTGCTTTATAATCTGCTTATTCTGAGTTTCTTTAATGAAATTAGAATTCGACCAAACCCTATTGAAGAAAGGAAAAAAAATAATTGATTTTATTGTATATGTAGTCTAGATCGACATTCTGTCTTTTATGAATTCAGTAACAAGTTTGTGTTTTATTTTTGGTCCAAATTAACATCTGTTTGTACATTTGAGTTGAGAACTTGAGATAGTAAACAAACAGGCTGGTTCAAAGTAGTCGAAGTATCAAAGCTGTTGGGAGGTCAAAATTTGGGCTGGTAGATGGAACTGAAAATTTGGTTGAGGCCCATGACAGTAGGACTTGTCCAGGCACGTGCCCTAGTTATAGTGGACCCATTTATTTGGGTTATTGATGCTCGCTGAGAGGTCAAATCAAAACCGTTCGTGACTTGCCCGATCATCATCTAAAAAAGTTGCCTACCATTGTTGAGTTATAACTACATTTTTAGGGCCCTCATTGTATGTCCTCATAAATGGATAAAGTCCTTCTTGGCAAATTGTTGTATGTCACAAATTTACGTGGATTATATATACCGACAAACTTGTAAGATTCTTTAAACAGTCAAATTCTCATAAACCTTAATACCTTTTTTAAAAAAAAAATTTGGTTAAGAATTCGATCCGATGCTTATCAAACCTAAAACCTGGAGAGTGTCGGGAATGGTTAGATTGGTTCAACTTTGAGCTCAAACTACCCGTTGAATCAACACTGATTAGAGATGATCTTTTATTGAGTAAGTCGATTCATTGAAAGCTACAATTCAATGTATTAAGAAGACAATAAAAATAAATAAGTCATTAAATTATTACCACTTTAAAGTAAGAGTGATAAATTAAAAAGAAAAAAAGAAGACTCAAATCACGCCGGTCAATTTTTCTATAGAAAATCCCAAACCCTAGTGACTGCAAATAATATCTGCTATTGAGGCAATGTTATTTACACTTTGTCGGCACAGACCACAAGTACAAGTGAAGACTGTGAATAGGACTCTCCATTTTCAAAAAGTATGTATGTATAATGTGTGTGTATGAGTAAATTTAGGTTGTACCCGTAAAAAAAATTTCACTTTTGGAAAAAGTCAAAACTTTTTAAAAAAAGACAAAAACTTTTCAACTTTCAAACCAAAAACATGCAAATGTAAAATAGAGTGATTATATATATTTCCGAAAAAACCTGCTAGTGGAGGAAGACCTCCTAAGGATAAGAGACATAGGGCCAAAGAGAGAGCCAAAAAAGGATCTTTTGTGTATAATCCTGCATAATCTCGAATGTTATCAGTTCCGGTACGTAGACCAAATAATACAATGCAAGCACTGGGACAATTTCCGCAAATCCATTTTGTGTTCGAAATAGAATTCAATGGGATCCATGTGTGGACCTGATTCCGCTCTGCCCTCAACACAAGAGAAGAGAAGAGGAGAGGCCTTGCAATGGCATCAGATGCTAAGGGACCACAAACTGAGAGGAACTTTTCTTAAAAAGTCACAATTTGGAACCTGATAACAAGAAGGGATTACTCATTAAGTCTTATACAAATTAAGCATTAATTCAATCTTAAAATATTAAAAATGAAAGGAGAAACAACAACTCTTCATTTTGGCAATTGAGGAATTTATTAAAACTTGTAATGAAGTCCAACATAATAAATCTATCAAATCAAGTGGTGGGTGGATAAAAAGATAATGTGCTTACCACTTTTACGCGCTTTCGATCGGCAAAAAAATGTTTATTTACCCATACAATGCCTTTCTCACCTAATCTTTTTGTTAACTCATTTGAGAAATTAACTGATTGGAGTTTATTGCAAGCTTAAGGAAACGACAAATCATTACCAGAACTACAATATGAGTGTCATTTGACCCTTTTTAATTTATTTATTTTTTAAAATTTCCTTTTGCGGGGAATTGGACTTTGAAGCAAGTTTGGGCTTTCTACTAACAATTAGGCCCAAAGAAAGAGTTTTTTTTTCAAACTTTAAAAAATATTTTGGAATCCAAACTCATGATCATTTACCTATTCTTTTTCCCCTTACTTTCTCGATATCAGATCCATTCAAATGCAGAACACAATTGGGTGAAAAAAAGTTTCATTATTGTTGGTCCAAAATTTCCTAAAACACCTCCGGCCAAATAGACCAGGTTAAAAGGACCATCGTCGCATGCAGACTCTGATGTAGTGGGAAAGTAACCTATAAGCTAAGCTGATACCCTAGAGAAGATAAGGAGAGAGAGAGAGAGAGAGTCTGTGAGAGCAGCATCGAATTTGGCGCTATAGGGAAAAATATACACAGCAGCATGCAGAATGATTGATAGGTTGAACTGTGGAGGGTGATGAATGGTGGCGGCAGCATCGATCGGCTATCACCACCATATTACACGCAAAGTTAACGTTAACAAATAAATTACTACAAAAATATTATTATAATTAAGCTTTGAACAATTCATTGCCTAAAATATGTAGCATGATAGTCAGCGAAAAACCCTTTTATCACGCATGCATTATAATTAGCTAGCTCTACTCTATTTTGTCCAGTAGGTGACTTTGTGTGTGTTTCTTGGGCATTTATGGCGCATGAACATGGTGTTTTCTCTTCTCCCATTTTGTTTATAGTAGTGATTAATTAACCGATAGTGCTTGTTACCAAGAGAGAGGATTATGTGATTAAGTGAAGATTAGTGGGTTTGGTAAATAATATTAAAGTTGATGACTTCCAGTGCATTCTTACGTAAATCCAACAATGATGAGGTGGGTTAGAAATCATCAGAATCAATAAACATTGAACAACGAAAAGAATTGATTAAGATGTGGGCTAATTAATGAGAGATTAATGATAATGAATATACAGTTGTATACGTTTGCATGCTTGAGTGCCTCACAACCATTGATTGGTACGAGTCTCACACAGATTAAAGTCTCAAACCGTCTAGTTAAAATATAGTATGTGTTATAATTCAAATTTTGTAACACATGACATGTTTTAACTGGACAATAGTTATAACGTAATCTTTATTTATAATATCAAAGTTTTAATCATATAAAGCAATATTTTTAAACTAAAGATTTGTAATTTCTTGTCCTTTTCAAAATGTTCCCTTGATGTTGTGAAAATATTTACTTGGGATTATGGGATGCGTAACTTTTTCATTAATTGCTATCTTAATCATAGGGACTACCACTTTTATATTCTTTTGCAGCGTAAATATATTGCTGAAAGCCTGAAACCAAAATTCGTTTAGGCAAATAGCCATGCATGCAAATCAGTAAAACCTCTGAACCAGTGTGATATAATTAGCAATGGCGTCGACTTTGCAAAGTTGGCAATGGCCTATTGGGCACCAAAAACCACCACCATCCGAGCCATAAAAACACCCAACCCCAACTCCCACCACACACCAAAACACACCCAGCCGAGCCAGCCATAACCCTAAACGATTCAACTTCATCTCATCTCTGCACCCATCTGCTCCCACTTCAATTCCCAAAGCCCTAGCCCTTAGACCTTACAACCCAAGCGGCTGTCTTTTTCACCTACCAATTACTTTTATACCCTCCCTTTCCTTCAATGGCGTACCCCCTACTCTCTCTCTCTCTCTCTCTCTCTCTCTACTCTCTTTCATTCCCGAGATTAGCAACATTAAGGAACAACAAAAATCCACCTTCATTCCTAGAACCTAGCAAAAAAGGATCATGGGCAAAATCGTCATTTTGCTCATCACACGACGTTTTCGAACAAACACAACGAAAAAGGCCAAGCCCCCTCATTACTTATTGCTCTCAAATCAGCCGCTACCCTACCCAGCCATGTTTTCAGAGATACTGAGCACCAAAAACAACACGCATGTCAATCCCTCTCTCTCTCTTCGTTGTCGTTTTTGTTTGACTCTCTGTGTCCCTCTATAAAACCAATACAAAACCCCCATGCAAAAAGTAATAACCCCATTGTCGTCTCTCTAATCTCTCTCACTTTTTCTCTCTCTTTTGCTCTCTCTCTCTTTAAAGTCATAAACCCCTAAACCCTGGAAAAAAAAACAAAGATCAAAATGGACGGTTATGATGAGCAGCACGTGCAGGGTGATTCGGCACGTGCCGCCGGGGATGGTGCTGCTCCGGGGAGCACAAGTCGGTGGAACCCAACAAAGGAGCAGATCAATATGCTTGAGAATTTTTACAGGCAAGGCATAAGGACGCCGAGCGCCGAGCAAATACAGCAGTTGACAAGTAGGCTGAGGGCTTATGGCCACATCGAGGGCAAAAATGTGTTTTATTGGTTTCAAAATCACAAGGCAAGACAGAGGCAGAAGCAGAAGCAAGAGAGCGTAGCTTATCTTAATCCCTTTTTCCATATGACATCCCAGTCTATGTTTCCTCCTCCTCCTCCTCCTCTTAATCATCATCCTTGCCCAAATGGTAATTAATTAATTAGCTTTTTATGTATATATTTTTCTTTAATATTCATTGAATTTTGGACTAATTAATCTTGGATTTATTTTTGGCAAATTCTTTCATTCATCCTCTTTGGATATAATAATTTATATGGTAATAAGTAATTTTTTTTCCATTTGGTTTTTACACACATTTTGTGTATCTAATTATATATATATATATATATATATATTATATGATTGTCTTCATACTGTCTCTTCATGGAAATGTGCTCGGTATGCGTGCATTTACAACTTATTTTACTCGACATAGATTCATGCACGGAAACACTTATAGCTTTTTGATCATGTTCTTTTCCAATTGTTGTTCCTTTGTCAATTCGATCTAGCAGATGTGTAAGAATTGCTTTCTCAGATAGAGTCTTCTGGATAGCTTTTAAAAAGTTGTTTATTTTAAATTATCTTTTGGTGGTGGAGCAAAGAAAAAAAAAAACATAAAGTTGCAAATTTATGGTATATAATTTGGTGTTTTTAATGTCAGTGATGTGCAGCCCATATTACATACCAGTTCAGAATGAATTAGGGTTCTATCAACAATCTCCATATCCCTATAAGGTGCCTTTTCCTGGTGGAGCCAAGGGGAAACCAAGGACAGAGAAATCCGTTAAGCCAAGAACCACCCACACTGGTGGCTCTGGATATGAACCTATGCCACACGGATATAGTACTAGCGGAGGCGGCTACATGATCAACGATGTCGCGAACGAATCGACCGGCAGATGTGATCAAGAAACACTGCCACTCTTTCCTTTGCAACCCACAGGCATTTTACAAGGGAGAGAATATCAAAACCCTTCATGTGGTTCTGGTACTGCTAATTATGCTGACAATTCCACTGCTGCTCTAATTGGCTCTAATTCTGAGATTGTTGGTGACCAACCTTTCTATGACTTTTTCTCTGGATAGAACAAGGGCTATGTGTTTAGAGATTGATTGAATTGCAGGATTGCTAACGATCATTTTGACTACTTGTTTTTTTAAACTGGGCTGTAATTGTTTGTAGTTGGGGTTTTAGTGATAATTATTCATGGACATGTGCCTTATCTTTCCTTTATTTTGTGATCAAATTCGGGGATAAGGAAAGGAGCACACTGACTTGACCAGGCCTCTACATAATTAAGATAAGCTAATAAACATAAATCTGATGTAATTAAGAGTTTTTCAAAGAAAATAAAAAAGGAAATGCAATTATGCAATAGTACTTTTAAATTTTTTTTACACACAAAAAATTGGTGGTGGAGTAGGAATCGAACCTAAAAATTGGGTGCAGAAGTAAATACTTTTAATCACTTAAGCTAGAAGCATCTTGCCAAGTTGTAGTGGAGATATTGATATTATTCAAGTTGTAATGAGTAGTACTTGGTAGTAGGGGTGGCTATCGAGACCAAAACACTGAGTCGCACAAGATGAAAAGAATCGGAAAAAAATTGTGTTGACTAAAAAGTTAACAAATCAAAACCAAATCAAATCGGACCGATTTAAATCAGTTTCGATGCGGGGTTCACACCTTACAAAACTGTACTAGATCGGACTGGCCAGTTTCATAATTTTTTATTATTATCAAAATTGAACTGAACCAAACTAATTAAATAATACCGATTCTAATTCAGGTGTGAGGTGTAAGGTGAAAATTAAACCGAATCCAACCCACCCCTAATTGGTAGCCCAATCATGAGGACGAGCCCCTGATCATGAGATGCAAGTTGCTATGTTTGGGCGAAGACCATTGTGTAAAATAATCGACCACGCGCCATGCATTTCTTATCGGCCCATAGTTCTGACCCATAACAAACTGGGGTATGCCCAACCCACCTAAGAGAGTGGCGCTATTACAATTTGCCACTTCACTTCCCAAAACATTTTCCCCCACCACCCACCTAATTTTTCAATTTTTCATGTAAGTATAAGACAAATGGTTTCACCCAACTCATTCATCAGTTGTATATAAAAATTAAAAACTCGTGAGGCTGCCTTCTTTTTTCGGTTAGCTTTGAATGTTGATTGTAACGACTCACGTGATGTACTATCAAATGTACAAATGTCATTTCAAGTTATTTTATTTCAGCTGGTTTACGTTTTTGAGCAAGATCGCGGATGCAATAAATCACGTGTAACATTGTCGAGCGGAGAAATGAGCGCTTAAAAAAAACACTTGAGGGTGGATTAACCACGCAATTTAGTACGACAAAATGACGAAACAAACCACCCTCAAGGTGACGTGGAGACTGACCATTGGCCAAAACAATGGCCTTTTATAATTTGACGCGCCAAAATCTTCAGCGACTCGTAAAAAAGTACGGATAATCCGAAAAACAATATCTCCTCATCTCCTCTTCCTCCTCTTCCACTTCTCAACTCTCTCCATGAACCACTGAGAGAGTCTGGGACCCACTCAAAATCTCTCATGGCGAAGACTCTCGTCTCATCCACACCGTTCGTCGGCACATCTCTACCGTCCATCTCCCGCCGTGGGGCCTACACCCTCCCCTACCGTAGTGGCAATGGACTCGTCTCCACCAGAATCAGGTTCAGCCTCCACGACGTCGTTCCTCCGATCAATCCCTTCGACTCCGGCGCCGACGTCGCATCACTTTTGAGCCGAGCTGAGGGCCTCCTCTACACGCTAGCCGATGCTGCCGTCGCCGTCGACCCGGCCGCCTCGGGCTCCGCAGACGCCACGGCTCAGAAGAATGGCGGCTGGTTCGGCTTCATCTCCGAAGCCATGGAGTTCGTACTCAAGGTAGTTTGAATTTCGCAGAATTGTTTAATTTTCGTGAGGAAATTTGTTTCGGATATTATTTGTTAACTTGTATTATGTGAATTGTAATTAGATTTTGAAAGATGGACTTGCGACTGTCCACGTGCCATATGCGTACGGCTTTGCAATTATTTTGCTTACAGTACTCGTTAAACTTGCCACATTGCCTCTCACGAAGCAGCAGGTTCGGTGCTTGTTTGTTGACACTTTGGCTTCATTTTGATGAACAATTCTTTTTTTTTTTTGGGGTGAATTTTTTCTCATAATATTTGTAATATGCAGGTGGAATCGACGTTGGCTATGCAAAACCTTCAACCAAAACTTAAAGCTATACAAGAAAGATATAAGGGCAATCAGGTGAGGGGTACTCTTGTTGTTGTGGTTTCATTCAAATGTTGGTTTGGAGTAATTGTTGCTATGTTTGCCCACCTTTGGTTTCTAGTGGTAATTGGTAACTATGGTTTTTCTATAATCTGTTATTCTGGTGTGCTTGCTTTAGGAAAGAATACAACTTGAGACATCACGGCTGTATCGGCAGGCTGGGGTTAACCCATTGGCAGGTAATTGTTTAATTTATCACCATGTATTTATGCGTGTGCATTTTGGATTGGTCATTTATCACTTTACTTGAATCTGTAAAACTTCAATATAAGTTCTAATTAGACTGAATCTGCATAGTCTCACATGAATTTAATGAGCTGTAAGGTTCAGTAATAAGAAATAAAACGCAATTGTTCGCCGTGTTGTTTCATCTTGAGATAATTTAGTTTTAGTAATGGAACAATTTTCAGTTTCACTTTAACTGGTTAAACTAAGAAACTTGATGTTTTCCAATGTAATGTTGAGCTGGTGTATTGGATTTAATCTGATCGCTTGATAGTGTTGTGGCATGGTGCCTTGAGCCAAATAAGGAGGCTCTAACTTGTTTTTTGAATGTAGGTTGTTTACCAACTTTGGCCACGATACCAGTCTGGATAGGTCTATACCAAGCTCTTTCAAATGTGGCAAATGAGGTAAGTAGTAGGTTGCCTCTACATTTTCCTTGATGCGATGGCTATTATCATTAAAGAAAAAACCAACCTTGCTGATTTTTGCATTTTCTTTTTGTATTCACAGGGGTTGTTGACAGAAGGTTTCTTTTGGATTCCCTCTTTGGGTGGGCCAACAACAATTGCTGCTCGACAAAGTGGATCTGGAATTTCTTGGCTGTTTCCATTTGTGGTAAGATGTTCTTCTGATTTCATGACTTATGAAGCTAACAATTGGTATACTGCTAACTTTAGTGCACCTTAATTGTGAAAGCTTTATGCTAGACACTGATGAGGAAATGAAGAATGGCAAAAACATGAGGTCATATGACTCAAGTTTGTTTTTTTCCGTCTACCACACTGATGGAATTATCATTTTGAACCAACTTAAAACTGTGAGCAAAGTGTAAGGATAAAGGTGTTGAAATAAAAACTGTAAGGGTGAAATGAGTTCAAGGTGAAAATATGAAACGTGTAATTTAACCTTAAATGATTGCCTTAGGCACATAAATAAGTGAGATTGGTGGTAGGTGAAGGTTGGATGTAAACTATATTAATGACTGCACATGATAGAACACACATCGAGAATATACAAGAGCACATCTCCTCAATCCGATCCCTTCATACACTCATTCTAGATGGGGTGAATTCTTTTGCGTTGGTTGGCTTGATCGGTTGAGCAGGGGCACTTGTATTTATATGCATCTTCCTAAGAGTCTTGCCCATCAAGAAACTCTTAAGAAGTCCTTATTGCATTAGGTTTATAACTTCTAATCCACAATTAAGATAGGAATCCTTCTAGCTCTTATATTAGCCTTAAAACACTAACTTTATAGAGCTGCAGGTTTAGTTGTTTTGAACTCCTAATTGATATCAAGTCTTAGAATCCTTTGATGATTATAAGACCACACTTTAATGGGTTAGACATCTACACGTCTAACATTCTCCCACTTGGTCTAATGATCATCAAGAACTCAATATCAATTACTGTAAGGCCTATGGAATTCAATTCAACTATAATTCCTAATCAAGTCACTGTCAATCAAAAGAACAAGCATGGAACTATCAAGACTTATTGAACATTTCAATATTTCAAGGTCTTTATAATTACTCATACGAGCTCCCAAGATCACATGAGACTTCCGTCAAGATTAGAATGTAGAATGATTATGACCAAACTTAATTTGTGTTTACAAAGTCACTTTCATTCATACGCCCTCCCTTATGAGATTACCAAGATCTCTCCTTAATGACTCTGGTATGAATTCATGTCTTATGCAGTGACTGTAGCTAGCTATACTGCAATATGACATGTAACTGGATTCATTTGTCAAGAATAATAAACATAAAACTGAAGTCACATAATTTATTAAAAGAATTGAACCAAACAGTAGTGAACAAAATAACTGAACTGTCTCCAAGAAAATAATGAAATTAAGTGGAATAAAACTCGGCTCCCACTGATTTTGCATATAGAAAATGAATGGCATAACCAAATCGAATCAAATTTCCCATTAATACTTTTGGGAATAACCTCATACGGTATATCAATCAACCAATGCAATTTCCTTTCATTTACCTTCTACCTTACAAGCTTGAAACAAAAACCTTAAAGCTTATTAGTAATCATAAATTCAATGAAAGGTAAAAGTGTCATTGATAAACCACTGTTAACTGAAAATATGAATTAAATAACAATTAACATATCCAAACAATCTTTGTTCGTATTAGCCTTAAAACCCTTAATGAAGAACTGAAACATTAAGTGATTAATCATAAACAGTCAAAACTAAATGTATGCAACAAAGAAGATCATTGAATGCTCCCACTCATTGAACACATGTTTTGCACCGAAAATGCATCAACAAATGAGCATAGCACAATTCATATTATTTTCACCGAAATCGTTTCCTTAGGATTCAACTTTAATTCCTTTAATTTATTTCTCAAAATAGCACTTTACTAACACATATCTTGAAAAACATATAACATGTCATGCAGATTGGTCTTTAGTTGAGAAATAACAAAACTGTAATGAATGCATTAAACTTTATTCATTTTGTACTTTAAAAATCAATTAAATTTTCTTTAACCAATACAAACTAAAAAACTGTAAACATTGTAAGAACTTTAGTAGCCAAAACAAACAGCCAATCACCCAAACATTAGTCATAAACATATAGATGCATAAAACTAACACTTAAGATGTAAAACTTCAATGTGTCAACAGCCAGAAAACAGTTCCAAGTATGCTCCAAAACCTTTATGAGCTTTATCAAAATATAAAATAATAAGGTATTGAGTGTGAAGCCCAAAAACTTTACATCACTTCTCCCACTTGGGCAAACACTAACTACTTTGCTACTTCAATATATAGTGCACCAATAACCTTATGATTAGAAACACTGTGACAACATGGTGTAAAAGAACTTTCAAGGCGTGCTCCTAAATGTACTTCACAGTATAAGCCTAAATGCACAGAACTGTCAAGAAATTTTTCGTAATGATATGTGATTACTTGAGAATTTACCATAATTAATCTATATGTCGGATTAGCGTCAAATTTCATGGAAACAAACTAGAGACATTAATCTTCATACATAAAAATTATAGAGTCGTTTATAGCTAATTAAAAGGTCTGAAATTGATCTACAAAGTTAATCAGAAAATCTGTCAGCACATACTTTTCCTGAACACAGATCACTTATAAAATTCTCACAAAAAAAAAAAAAACTACACATCCAATAATCACAAAACTTTGCGGAATTCATGAAGACTCGTATATGCTTAACATATCAAAAATTCAGGTCATTTGGAGATCTTTATGTGGGTCATTCAACAATCATTATACATAATGCAGAAACTATCAGGAAAATTACTGTGCATCTGTTTCAAATTTATAAATTCACCAAAAATTAAATTCTCAACATATTTTCATGAAATCAGCACCTGCAAAAACCTTAGAAAAACATCCTTCTCGTCTAATTTTGTCATTAGTTAATTCGAATTATAACTTCACCCTAACAGACGACATGTTAGCATAGTTCAAAACTGGAAAAATTGTCAACTATAAATTTATGAATGTTAACAATATACACCTCAAAATTTAGTTATCCTTATGCATTCTAAACATTCAACATTAAGTTCCATGTAGGTACAAAACAATTAATACCATATCACAAAGGCAAAATATAAAATATCACTTTATCAAGTTTAAACACTTTCAGCAATCAAAAGATCGTTTGCATCTTGAGTATCTTATATATTGCAATGTGCCCCTTTTGATTCAAAACAAAATTAGTGAGCCTTGATTAGAAGTGCAATTTGATCCATGCAACTCATTCAATTAAGAAATAACAGTAATACAATATCCTTAAACATGATCTACGCTTCAAATTGCATGGCCTTACAAAACAGCCAATTTATTTTATGATGAACATCACCTTATGGATTAATCCAACTTTACATGATTCCATCAAATACGAATTAATACTTTTAACACATGTGGATCAGTCCAACTATACATGGTTTAATCCAAAACACTTACGGATCAATCCTTTTACATGTGAAGTTGCATTGATGCTACAAAAACATTCACTTAAATGCATACAAAAAGCAACCAAGTCTCAAACATGTCCATACATAAACAAACAATATAGCCAAGCAAGAAAGTTCCAAAGTAGCTCACGTTTCCCTTTATGTGATCAACCGAATTTATCTTTCCTTGAGTCATGAAAACAACTTTTATGACTATTTAAGACCACTATTAATAAATTATTATCAGCAACTCAAGCACGTGAGATTTATCAAAACCGATAAATAGGACATGTATCATGTTACAATCCATATAACAAAACAAAACCGTATATGAGCCTAATGGAGTTAAGGTTCACTGTGTCATTCTAAAAAGTTTTTAAAACACAAACATATCTGGATAAGTTGTCCCATAGTGCTTAAAAATATATGTACATTATTGATTCACACCTGTGGGTTGAGAATCAAACATGTTTTTAGTGATCACCAAAAGAGTCGATATATGAATTTCTTTCGTAGGTTAAATTCTCACATCTGTGGATAGAGAGAAATTCCTATATTAATTCATATACGTTATCTTTTGGGTCACTCCGCCATTAATATACGTGGACAAAATTTCCCCAGAAAGCTTTACTTAAACATTATTAACTTACACCTGTGGGTCATAAGTTAAACATGTTCCAAAACACTAGACGAATATTAGGTCTGAATAAACTTCTTGTACGAGAAAATTTCTCATCTGTGGATCAAGAAATTTCCTGTTAGTTTACACAAACCCTTTCTCCATGTTGTTCCATCACATCTGTCATCAATTTGTATTCTTTTCATCTGTGGATGAAAATAGCACAAAAGGCTACTAGTTGTGATGCAATTATTGATCAATTTTTAGATTGGAAACTAAATATGCAATAGTTAAGCTGCTGTGGCTCGCTTAACTAATGCAATATTCGAGATCTCCAGTCTTTGATCAATAGCCTTTCAAGCATGAATGATAAAGACTTTATATCGAAAACATGCTTAACAGAATGCGTTAGTGAAACAAAAGATTAGAAAACAATACATGCTGATGTAGCTTTCAGTTTTAGGTTTTAGCTTTCTAGTTCAGTACTAAACCTTTATGCATATATGTACTGTCATGCTTACTTGAAAACCTAGAAATCAGCTTGATTAAAACTACCCAAAATAAGCAGTGTTTATGAGACTAAAGGCCTTTGTAAAATATGCAATCATTCTATCTCTCTCTAGCCATATTGCAAGCCAAGCACAAGTACCCTTGATTATGATTCCATGTTTTTCGACATCAGCCTTAGTGAAAACATGTCAACTTGATGAGATAAAAAACATTTAGCTTAGTGTTGGAATAAAATTAGGTAAATGCTTATGTAGCTTTCAGTTTTAGGTTTTATCTTTTGGTTTGGTACTTTATAACCTTTCGCATATATACATTTGCTATGCTAATATATATAAAATAAAATAAAAACTTGAAACTCAGCTTGGTTAGATAGAATGAAATCATGTGCAAAATAGAATTCTTGATCGTGTGATGCTTTAGTTTAGTATTGCCTTAAACTCTGATTATACACACATATATTCTTTATACCGCAAATCAGATATATTAAGCATGCCTGAGATCAAAACTTGAGGCCAAAATTTAATATGCCATAGAACATGATGATATTAAAATTAACACTAGAAATCTAGATCATAGCGCAAAATGATTGATGAGAGAATCGCTAAAATGGATTTCTCCAAATAAGTCATGGTACGTAAAACAATTCATGACAGATGCGATATCTAAAAATAAAATAAAAAACTTATATGCTTTAGCCAACGCAATTATTAGTAATTAGTAACTGTAGCTTGCGGCATTTTCAATTATATGTTTGCTTGGTAGAGACAAAAGTATTACCCAACCTACAAAAAGGTTTTCATGCATATATAATGGTTCAAAGTATAATTTGCAATGTCCAAATAGGTGAGCAAGTTCCTTCCGTTTTTAAAATCTCACAACAATTATATTTAGAAAAGATGAGCCAATTCTATTGTGCAACTCCTATGTATAGGCAATTTTAGCCTTTTGCATGCACGTCTATTGATGAGAAACAGATATAGAATAGGTCATTCATACATACCTCGTAAGCTTATATTGCCATATTGGAGACCCTTTGATATGTCTTCTAGAATCTTTGAATTTGAGTCAGGTACATCAGAAGTCGAGACATTAAAATCAGGAAGCCCTCCGTGCATCCAAGATTTTCCCCACAACGCAATTGAATTTCGAAAAGATGCCTCAAAACCAAAATTGGAGGCCCTGTCAAGAGGCAGTAAAAGAGGAACAACTTTTCGTCTTTGGCAAAATGCCGCCTAATTGCAGTGGCTGAAAGGATGGGTGATTTCTTTTGGTTCCAAAACATGCAGCCTAGGCTCTGATACCACATGTAAACTATATTAATGACTGCACATGATAGAACACACATCGAGAATATACAAGAGCACATCTCCTCAATCCGATCCCTTCATACACTCATTCTAGATGGGGTGAATTCTTTTGCGTTGGTTGGCTTGATCGGTTGAGCAGGGGCACTTGTATTTATATGCATCTTCCTAAGAGTCTTGCCCATCAAGAAACTCTTAAGAAGTCCTTATTGCATTAGGTTTATAACTTCTAATCCACAATTAAGATAGGAATCCTTCTAGCTCTTATATTAGCCTTAAAACACTAACTTTATAGAGCTGCAGGTTTAGTTGTTTTGAACTCCTAATTGATATCAAGTCTTAGAATCCTTTGATGATTATAAGACCACACTTTAATGGGTTAGACATCTACACGTCTAACATTGGAAACTTAGATGTCTTAATAATTTGACCGTTGTCTTCTCATTTAATATGTTCTACTATTTTACACTCTTAGTTGTGGATCTTTAAATGCATATGGATTGTAAATATCTCAGAAAGGTTCATGAGCTACCACGTGAACCTTGGAGGATCAGAACGTTATTACAGTAATTTAGCACATAGTGGAATACCTGTTTTAGTGGATTAGTTGTATCATATTACTACTGAGGCGTTAAATATCCAAATTTCTTTCACAAACTTGTGCATTTCAAGTGGTTCTTACAACGTGTAATTTTTATCATGCAGGATGGCCAGCCACCATTGGGCTGGCATGACACTGCAGCATATCTTGTTTTACCTGTACTCCTTGTTGCTTCTCAGTATGTTTCAATGGAGATCATGAAGCCTCCACAGGTAAAGACTTGTGTGTGCATTGATGTTTGTTTCTCTTTTTCCATTTGATTCTTTTTTCCTTTTGCTACAAAGCAAAAATATGGGTCATTCAGGTGGGAGCTGATATTTAATTATCTGGACTATAACCGATTGTTATATTTGTTTTTGTAACCTTAATGCTTCATTTGGCAGACTGATGATCCAGCTCAAAAGAACACACTTCTTGTATTCAAGTTTCTTCCCCTCATGATTGGTTACTTCTCCTTGTCCGTTCCTTCAGGATTATCAATTTACTGGTTGGTTTCTCATTAACAAATTTACTTGATTTATCTTCTTCATGCATGTAGTATACTAATACATAACTTCTTGTCTGGCTTTTGCTTGGGACTTCCCAAAAGGCACCTGTTGAGGAACATGAACCCGCTCCATCCTTTTAATGTCTTAGAGTCCTTATTCTTTCTGACAAGGGCTTTAAGAATTTTTGGATTTGGTCTTAGATGTATTGTGGATTTATTGGGTTTAGTGTTTTTATTAAAGGTCCATGGTTTTGGCATTTAATGGTTAAAATTGTAGAGACAGCTTTTTATGAATGAATTTTGTGCGTTCACACTACAAATTTTTGTTGCTACAGTCAGTAGTGCTTTGATATCATACTGTAAAAACCAATCATTCCAACTCATTTTCATTTTTATTTTTAATTTATTGTTCTCCGTGTGGTTGCCAGCACTTCCATCTTAATATTGTATTGCTTTCCTTGACATGCAATCTATCGAGGGATAAATAAAATGACTTCTATTTTCTTTGCAAGCTTTATCTGGTCTGGCTTTGAAAGATGTTGAATCAAAGCGACCTTGTTTACCCCCATTGTTTATCAGTTGTACCATGTTGTTTACAGGTTCACAAACAATGTTCTCAGCACAGCACAACAAGTATGGCTACGCAGATTAGGAGGTGCAAAGCCTGTTGTGAGTGAGAATGCAAGTGAAATCATTACAGCAGGACGTGCAAAGCGATCAGATTCTCAGCCAGTAGAAGCTGGCAGTAGGTTGGTGTTATACTCTGTGCAGAATGCATAATATTATACTATCAAATCCTGCATAAAGTTTTCTTCCTCACAAATTGAAAAATGATGATCAATAGATTCAGGAAGTTGAGAGAAGAAGAGAAAAAGAACAAGCTGAGCAAGGCATTATCAAATGAAGAGGTTCAGACACTGGCTTCTACATCTGATTCTGAAGCCGGTTCAGATGAAGAAACCAAGGACAAGGTAAAATTATAATTCTGGTGTTATGACGTTATTTATTTTGTAATATGCACAAATAATTTTCTAACTGAGCAACCCTTATCATCATGAGTGCATAATATCAAAATACAACTTTCAATTCAGCCCACTTATTTTGATTCCCCACCCAATCTGGAAATGGGATGTTATTTGTGTTATCATCGTCTTATAAAGAGAAAGACTAATTAGCAAATGAATGTGACAGGGGAATTTCATGAAAAACATATAGCACTTACTCTAATTCATTATACGTTAAATATATCTTATCAGTTAATCTACTGTTAGAATGGTTCATTCATTCCCTGTAGTTTAGTATTAAACACTATATGCTTTCAACAAGTACTAAACATGAACGTAGATTAAGAGAGATATCAATATTGGTTTGTTTTCTGTTAGTGAGTAAATAAAAGATAATCAATCTTTGTTAAGACCTGAACTTTAATATGATCCCATTAGTGAACTTTAGGATGTCTAGTTGTTACATATAAAATTTGTATAAGTTTGGCATTTCGAACTGATTCAGAGATTCTATCAGGGTGAGGAGATTCTAGAGGCGTATGCTTCTACTGTTGGCAAAGAGCTTCCAGATGATCCTCGGCCAAGGAGAAGCAAGCGATCTAAACGGAAGCGTGCTGTATAAATTGACTATATACTGATTAAGTTTGTAGTTCACGGTGAGTCCTGTATATCTCATCCAAGTGTATTGTAGTTAATATATCGCCAGCTTTATGCTGGCTCATTCATTTTGAGGTATAATGCAAATCATGCTAATTAGTTCTCACCTGCTTAGACTCTTTCATTCCTCTGGGTGCTAGAAGTGTACTTTCTTGTCAACTTCGTTGCATGAACTACTAAGTAGATAAAAGATACGAAAGAAAAATGGAAAACATAGACATGGAGCCGTAACATGCTACTAAGGTTTTGCGTAATTGCAATTTTCATCTTCTGGAAGACACAGAAAAGTTGTAAGTGTGTTTGTGGTGAATCTTATATTCAAAGATCAGAACTCCATTGTAATTCCACAATCATACAAATTAATCTGGAAATAGGTTCTCTAAATTAATGCGGCTACGAAACAAATGCAGCTGGTTTTTACAAATCTAGAAGCTCTAGGCAGGCAGGCCCAGTGTTTTCATATTGTCCTTTTTTCACTCTTTTGCAACTTGCCGACCCTTTAGAGGAGTGGTCGGGTAAATGAAATATGTGAAACTTTTTCTTTTGACCTTTTATCACAACTGTAAAGGGAAGTTAGAAACTCTTCTCAGAGCATTGTACTTTTGCCTTAAGTTTTCGCTTACAAGGTGTCTTCTTTTTTCTTGTAATTCCAGGATTAGTATTTACGTTAAACAGTTTTACTGAAGATTTTGATTATGGAACAACTACACTAACAAATTTGCTCATGCACAAAAGCTTCTAGAATTCAAATGTTCAAAATTCCAATTTTGTACACTCACATTCCTCAGAGGAGAGGTTTTTATGACCTACATGAATAACACTGACCTTCCTTTCTAGCCTCCAACAAATATAATGATCTGATTAGTTCTACATACTAAGTTAAGAACAAGTACATCAAATGTTCATTGCTTTGATGGTGGGCGATGATTCCCTACTGGGTTGGGACCTGATGGAGTTTTATGGATCTTCCTTCCACTGACCTGTTTTTCATTGTTGAACAAAGATGCAAAGAGTCAAGGTAAAATCATCTGACATTTAAGTACATGAATGCTGGTTAAGCTCTATACACACCCAAGTAGGTAAAACATATCTGGTTCCGGACCCCGACCCTGAGCCAGGCTGTGCAGAATTGTGCTTGAACTGAACTGTGGCCAGGAACAAAGAAAGCTAACATTTATTAAATATTGAAGGAAACAAGGTACCTGCTCAGCTGCATTATTTTTTCTTTTTCTTTTTAATGATATGAATTTTGTTAAAATGTTTGCTACATTATTTTCTGACATCGTCAATAAAAATAGGAGATATATAGTGGCTGACTTACCTGTTTCAATAGCTTGAACATTAATAGTGTAGTGGTATTGAGAAGCTGCAAGCAGGAGCCATACAAGGAGAAGATGAATGGGAGTTTGTCTTCTCATGTTGAGCTTCAGCTGATGATGCATGCTAAAGTGAATAGGAATTATAGGATGTTTGCTGTGGCAAGGGGGGGGTTTTTATAAGCAAGAAAAAAAGTATATTTATAGGACACATAGGCACACTCCTAATCATAGCCTATCTTGAAAAAATTTGTGGGAATGTTTTGTTTAAAAAAGTGCTTGAGAATCCTATGCCGTTACAATTTGCACTGAATTGATAAGATTTGGGAATTTGAGTTGCTCCTCATTATGAGTTGACTTCTTTGCAGTTATCATTTCATCCATGATAAACCTGTTAAGTACATGACAACCATGCTGTCGGCAACTCGAACTGGGAAATTGGGACCCACCATATGCATGTTGATGAACATTGCTGAATTGCTTACATAATGAAATAATGAAATGCTCTGATAATTCCATATTTGTCTCTCCCTTCTTTTTTCTATGATGTCCTTCCTACTAGTGAAACTAAAAGATCTTGATTACCCTTTAGATTTCTAATGCATGGATCATACTAAGTTAAGGCGTGTTTGGTGGGCTGGATTATATGATTGGGTACGATTTATTATCTTAGTCGGATGTTTGGTAGTCTAAAAACAACATAGATTGGATTATGTCTAATCCTGCTAGTAGGGCTGAATGTAGTAGGATTAAGTTGGATGGGATTATGTCTAATAATATAATAAGCATATTTTAATCAGTCAAACCCCTTAATCATGTTTAGCATTAAAACACACCAAACACATCATTGGATTAGTGTTATTTTCTCCAATCCAATGTAATTTAACGCCAACCATTTTTCTGATTTTATCTTTAGGGTTCTGGGTGTATCGAGACTCTGGTTTGTTGTGATCATGATGATGTCCACCACACATGCCTATATGCCTGCATCTACAAAAATGCATGCGTTTGTGTTAGTTTTGTCTGTTCTGTTGTGTGAGTGTGAGCTTTCCACTGGAGTCTTTCTTACTCTTTATTTAGAGAGCTTTCTACGGCACTCTATCTAGAAGCCTTGCTAGAGCAGAAGCACCTGAGAGAAAGAAAAAGGCCGCCTTCTTTTTTAAATCATGATGGGTGCCGTGCTCCTGGTGGTCGAGGCCACCATGACCCTAAACATATAACTTATAATAGTAATTGATTGCGGATGAAGATTGTCAATGGGAATTCGTTTGTCTTGATTCCTAGAATTTAAACTATTTGATTTTGGGCTCACCTAACTCCTATGAGTTTTCAACTTTCTGCTATGGAAATATAGTTTACATAAATAATGTTAGCAAAGTTGGAAGGTTTTGGAAATTTAAATTAGATGTCAAGACCAATAGGTGAGGTGGATCCTGACGCATGCATTTCGTCATTCTCGTGGACCTAGAAATCCCAACTCTATTTTCAAAAACACGTTAACATTTGTGAGGGCACCAAATCACATTATAAAACTATCCTCACTAGACCCAATTTAATTGAGTTATACAATTTTGTAAGTGAACCCAACTCACCCCCACCACCAGCTGTGAAACTTCCTTGTTCAACGAACTCAAGTCAAGCACTAATCTCCACTGTCAACCACCAAAACTGTTGAGATTGATGCACCTAAAAAGTTGAAGCATTCCCACCGTAGAATGAGCATTTAGGTGTGTAGGTTCAGTGATTGAAAAGTTTAGCAATGGTTTCAAAATAATTTGAAATAAAAATAAGATGTGTCGCATAAAGATACGCCATGATTGGCTGAACCATTATATGCGTATTCAGTAGTGTGTTTCATAATCCAATTAGGCTCTGTTTGGTGGGCTGACATGGACTGGTTAGGATTGGCCCTTTAAGAACTGAATTGGGCTGACATGAACAGTCTTAGACTTTAACTCCAATCCGGCCCTGTTCTGTACCAAACAAATGGACATGCCTTGTAATGCCGGACGAGCAAAATCCTTGTGAAGTTTTCTTCTTGGTGGTACAATGGTCAAATATCCACTACATTTTCGATGACTGGCTGCCTAATCTTCTCCTTTGACGTGAATCGACACTGGTTCACCAAACACGTAACAATTCCAATTGCCAATAGTTCGAAAAATTTATTCAAACAGAACAGCTGAAAATAAAAATCATGTTTGTACTACATTTAAAAGACTCCCAAACAACTATCTAAGCATTTATTTGTCATGAAATAGTTTGTTTTCACCTATGTAAAAAGCATACGAAGGAAATCACGTTGGGTTATACGTCTGACTTGATAGAACAATTTACCACTTGTTATGTTCTTTATGGTCAAATTATTTCAAGGTAAGACTGAAAATATAAATTTATTAAGAAGTTGAGTTAACTTGTAGAACTGTTAAAAATGAGTGAAAGATAACTTTGGGGTCTCTCGATACTTCTCCTTCCTTCTTGTTCTTTTTTTTTTGGTCTCTCTTCTCCTTTCCTTGGCTAATAAACCGGAGGACTCTTTCCCCCGTCATGTTATAGAGAGATTTTTCTCTGCAGTTTTATACTGGGTTTTGCTTCTCCCTAATTTTGTGTTGGGTTTTATTTATCCCCAATTCTTTTAGACTAGCTTTTAAAATCTTTTATTTTAAGGAGGTAAAGTTGCTAGATCTATATGGATATTTCATAATGGGTGTTGTGCGATCATGTGGGATGCTGGAGGTAATGTGCCATTTTTTGGCCAAGTGGATGTTGAGCAGTAAGGCTCTTTTACTTTTGGTGCTTTTAGTTCTCTGTTCATGTAGAATCAGTTGTTCTTATTGTCTCTATGTAGCATTGATACTGTAAATAGTCTTCTTGATTCTCTACATGTTAACTTTGAGTGAGTTGAGTTTGAATTTGTAATAGTTATTACTAATTGTCTTGCTGGATTTAATTTTCTTGATTTATTGTATACAAGAACCTCCGTTTATGATGTATTCTTCTTGTTCATCTCTTGTATTTACCCCTTTATTAATGAAATTCGCTGGTTCTAAAATAAAAATAAAAACCTGTAGAACTGTTGGGGGTCTCCTCTTAATTATTTTATTATTATTATTATTCTTTTGCATCTAATTGAACTGGGCTGGGTCTTGTAGGTTGGGTTGGGGGGCCGTATTCACTTCCAACTAACCCGAAAGGAATAAAATATTTATGAAAATTCTTAAATTAATGGGGTGTTAGCCAAAATGTATTGATCATATAACAAATTCTTCTTCATTCTAACCATGCTCATTTAACTCAAACTTTTACAACCAATCCAATATTTTCATGGCTACCAATAATTCTACACCAAATTACTCACAAAACGAGGGAGAGCTTCGTACAGCTATTTGCATTTGTCCTGCTGCCTAAAACTCCAAGAAATTTAAAAAGATTACCAAGTTTCGTGCATGTTCTAGCCTAGATTAGTGCAAAATAAGATTAGTTTGACGATAAACTTGTTATTCGTTTTTGGTCAAAGGTTGACAACAACTTCACAAGTTCACATAGTCCATCATTGGTATAATAGAATATGGCAATGCATTTTTCAGGTTCCCATCTGTCGTGCCTAATAAAATATGCATCTCCTATCCATCATTTGGGACATGCCCTGTCAAATGGAAACTTCCATAGAGTAAGTTCACTCAGTTAGCTAGCCATGTTATATAGTTGGTTGGCCAAGTGGATGCTTGGAAGGTTCCAATTAATATAATTGGGCATAACATTTATAGACATATATAATGAACTACATGCCTTTTTCCATTAGAGGATAATGTTGTCTCCATTATACTTATATTGTCAATTACACATATGCTTCTGAACTTTAAATCTGGATCACTAATCACAATTACTTTCGTCTTTTTTTTTTGGTTAAAAATAATTATTTTTGTCTAAACATGTGATCCATATTACAATCTGACAACATAAGTTTGACGAGAGGAAAATTATACCCTATATACATATAGAAAACTTATGTTTTCAAATAGTTTGTATTTTATACATGTTGTTCGATTATTTTTATGTATGCGTTTTTCTTGTGGGTATATACACAAACCAAGAAGTCTTAACTTAATTTTACCGCGTCCCTCGAGCTATTAAACTGGTGTTTAAACAAAGGTACTTTTAGTATTATATAGGGGTTTTGGTGGAGTTAAGACTTCTTTGTATATTTATTTTACCATAATTTTAGTATATCAAGGTCCTCCTCCCGCTGGATTCGTGGTACAATATTGACAGAGACTAGGATTTGTCCAAAAATAAACAGTCAACAAAATGAGAAACTCAAAGATTAGGATTTAAAAAGTACTTTGGCCTTGCTTATAAATAGAGGCTGCAAAGATGTGCAAGTCATTGTGTAGCAATTAGCATACTGCAAATTCCACTTAAATTCGTACAGATCAAGATTCTTGAAAATGTATAGAGCTTTAGCTATCTATGTCTTGCAATTCATTTCACAATGCTGTGTTCTTGGTGATTGTCACATTATTATGATTACATTAATTGCCCTAATTTTCTTTTAACTCAACTGTGTTATTTCAAATACCTTTATCTGCATGCCCATGTCTGCGGATGTGCTCCCCACTATGCACCCAAATTCGAATCCCTTTCTTTGTACTTTAAATTAGATTAAAACTAGCTACTAAAGCTAGGAAGCTTGGACTTTTAAAATTTTAAGCATATATACAATATTATTTTCTTGTGTCTAATATTTGTGATTATTTGCATTTGCAGAAAGAAAGAAAGAAAGTAGACAAAATGACTACTAGCCAGTTATCTGATGCTGCCATTCAAAATCTCTTGAAGTTGTTTCTCAGGTTCCCCTACTTTATTCAAAATCTCTTGCTCTAAGACAACTGCATTATTGAAAGCAGTAGAAAAAGTCTATTTCAAGTACTTCTGATAAAATCACCAACTCTTTTGACAAATATCATTATTTGACTTGGATAAAATTCAGTCACCAATGTGTGTATCTTAATCTATGCGTGTGCTGATGAAATGGTAACTTGGTTGCAGTGAGAAGGAAGAGTACCTGGACGATGTGGCTGCAGCCAAGATTGATAACATAACCGTTGAGATGCAATGGACCGGGCAGACCGGACCGGCTTGGCCACCCAGACCGCTCGGTTCTTCAGATGACCCAGTTAAAAGAATTATAGATGGGTTCAAGTACTTCAAGACCAACTATTTCGAGTAAGATGGCATTATTTTGTTGTTGTTTTTGCTGCTGCTGCTATTTGATAGAGCTGGGTCTCTCTTAACTATTTTTGAAACTTTTATTCCTTTCAAATGCTAAATGTTTAATAAATTAGTAATGCAAGCAAATAATATTTTCATTTTGGGGTAACCTTTGCAGCAAACATCCACATTTGGTAAAGGAGCTGGCCCAAGAACAAAGCCCCAAGGTATATATAGCCCATACCATTTAAAGAATCAATTAATGAGAAGTATATTAATCAAACTTTATTTTATTTCTAAAACTTATTTACACTAACATCTCTTGAGGTTTTCGGTGTTTTTAGAAAACGAATGCGGTTTCAAATATTATACCAATACCCTCTGAGGTTTCAAATTGTTTTCACAAAACTCATTTTCGTTGATTGTTCATCCAAAAATAATAATAATTTTCATATAAAAAAAACTTATGTAAAAATGACAAAATTAACCTAAATGTATGTGCGATAAAGCTCTAACTCTATGATATTTTTATTCTAACTTTCTTTTGCTAAACTCCAATATGCAGTTTATGGTATTTGCATGCTCAGACTCCCGAGTGTGCCCCTCGCATATCCTTCATTTCCAACCTGGGGAAGCCTTCATGGTTCGCAATATCGCCAACATGGTTCCTGCCTTTGACCAGGTTTAATTAATACTCTAATCAAATTTCAAAAAAATAATTATTGTTACTTAAATTAATTCTTGCTAATATTTGTTATCTGCTTCACAGCTGAAACACACAGGAGTTGGAGCAACCATAGAATATGCTATTGAAGAACTAGGGGTAAAACATTTCAAATATCTTTTTTTTCATTAAAAAAAAAAAAAAAAAAAATCAAATTTGAGTTTTGTTTGATTAAATATTAATACTACTGTTTATCAAATTTATTGATGCTAATTAACAAGGAGAGACAATTTTACAGGTAGAAAATATTTTGGTCATGGGACATAGTCGTTGTGGCGGGATCAAGAGGCTGATGTCTCATCCAGAAAATGGTTCTACTCCCTTGTAAGTTTTCTGACATACAAAAGTTGTAGCTTAAAACCTAAACATACTTTTGATTAGCTCAGATTAAGAATCAAACAAGTGGCGAAATTCGACGACTAAAATCATTAAGATATGCTACTGATTTTGCATCCATTGGATTGAAATTTGCAGTGACTTTATAGATGAATGGATGAAAATTGGTTTACCTGCCAAGGCTAAGGTTATAGCAGAAGCAGAGGGTGGAAGTGCAGATTTTGAAGAACAATGTGAAAGTTGTGCAAGGGTAAGCCAAAGCACCCCCAACCCCAAATGAAATTCATAATTAAATCTTACTCAACATGTTCTTCTTATATTAATTAAATTAATAAATTAATGTTTATGCAGGAAGCAGTAAATTTGTCACTGAGAAACCTACAAACTTACCCATATGTTCAGAAGGCAGTCTCAGACAAAACCCTAGCACTGAGGGGTGGCTACTATGACTTTGTAAATGGAATTTTTGAGCTTTGGGAGCTTCAGTCCACCATTTCAGACCCAATCATCATTCAATCTTCTTAACTGCATGCTTCTGGGAGCTCTGTGAATAAGTGATAACAAATAAAGCACAGGACCTCCATTCATTCTTTATATGTACCTTCTTTCTTTTTTATAATAAATTTTCAATTTTTTATTTAATTGTAATTGTTGTCAATTTTTTATTTAAGAAAAGTGTGGTAATAAGAATTGCTGCCAGGATTGAAATAAATTCTATGAGTGTTACATTCTTTACATAACTTAAAATATAATGCATGGGATGGTGATGACCTTGATGTTGTGGCCATTGCAATTTGCAGCTTTGATTGAGAAGCTAACGACAGAGTAACAAGGGGTCGATTCTGCTACTGATGCAGTTCCACGAATAATAGATGGCTTCTACTCCTTCCACGAAATGTTTGTTTGGTGTTTCAGCGTAATGAATAAAGAATATATAAACATTGGGATTTACCTGAAAATACGAAATCTCAAGTTTATTGAATGATAATAGGAATAACAACACAAAAGGCAAAGCTAAAGTAATTGTTGACGAAAACAATAACAGTGGAGTTAGAGAGAATACCAGGCATACCAGGTATAATATAATAACTTCATCGTTGTCAAAGGTGCAGCAGTTTCAAATTTCATTGTCCACAGATGGATATAAATTTCACAATGATTTTCTTATCAATGGCAACAAAGCAGGATCGACTTCATCTTTGCACAATAAATTTACTATCAATTCCATTGTTGACACATCCGCAGAGAAACCCTTCTCCACCATTTGTCGAATAAGTACCATCGCCCTTGATGTCTCATTGTTATTGATAAGCCCGCGGATAATCGTGTTATAGGTCCGATCATTTGGAGAGCACCCTTTCTCTTCCATTTCAATAAGCAACTCTTCTGCTTCACTTGTTAGGCCACCGAGACAGAGTCCATTAATCATTACATTGTGTGTCACTACATCAGGTTGAAGTCCTTTTGATGATAAACCACAAAAGAGATCCCTTGCAGATTTAATTTTTCCAGCTATGCACAAACCATTAATAAGAATGCTGTAAATCTTAATATCAATATCCAACTTCTTGCCTTCCATCTCTCGAAACAATTGCATTGCTTTAGAAAGCTGTCGGTTTTTACACAGGCCATCCAGTAGAACAGTATAAGTTATAACATCTGGAAGTTGGCCTGAAGTCTGCATCTCAAAGAACACCTTTTGTGCATCCTGTGTTCTACCCACTTTGCAAAAACCGTCCATAATAATGTTACAAATAATGTTGTCTTGAACCAGTCCCATACGAGACATATCCAGAAAAAGCATCCTGGCCTCATCGATTTTTTTCTGGTTACAGTATCCATTTATCAATATGGCATAACTAAAACCATTAACCATGGACCCCTTGCTAAGCATTAGTTCAAAAACCTTTTTCGCCTTGTCCATTTCTCCTTGCAAACAGTAACCATTCATAAGTGAACTGTACGTAACCACATTAGGTTCCATATCCCTTTGAATCATCATTTCGACCACACCTTCTGCTTCCACAACCATGCCCTCCTTGCAAAGTGTGTCTACCAAGACAGTGAAGGTGTGCACATTTGGAAAAATATTTTTACTCTCCATTTCTTTCAACAACCTTGTAGCTTCTTTCCACTTGCCTAATTTGCAAGCTCCCTGAATCAACGCTGTATAGGTCCTGACGTCTGGGGCAATACCCCTGCTTATCATTTCTGAGAAGAGGTTCAATGCATCAACAAGTAGTGTATCTTTACAAAGACTGTCGATAATCGTGTTATAGACAATAAGGTCAATCTTGAAAGCTCTTTCCTCCATTTTCCTCAGCAACTGAATAGCAGCACCATTGTTGCCTTTCATGCAAAGGCCTTTGACTAGCGTGCCGAAAGTAATAGCATTAGGCTGACAATTACCTGCCTTGATCATTTTATTGAAAATTCCTGCTGCCTCAACCACTCTATTCTCGAGAAGAAAGCCGTTGATTAGAGTGTTGACGGTAGAGACACTTGGTTCAAAACCAAGTTTGAATAATTTTCCCAAGACAGAAAAACTAGACCCCATTTGGTTCAAATGACAAAAACAATTAATGAGAATGTTCAGAACATAAACATCAGGTACCATTCCCGACACAGCCATTTGGTTATATGACGAGATGACCGTCGAATACTGTTTCAATCTCGCAACTAGGCACAAGACTTGAGTAAAACGAAAAAGTGGAGGCAGGGGACGCAATTGAAGCATTCTATCAAACACTTTGAGAGCATCCTCAACATTTGTGATTTTGGGAAAGTCTTTCGCTAGCTGGTCTATTTGGGTTCTTCTTCTTCTAGAATTTTTTGCTTTAGAAGCTTGAGAGCGAGAGAAGAAAGCAAAGTAATTGTTGACGAAAACAACAGTGGAGTTAGGGTGAAGACGAGGCATACCTCTGCTGCTGCTGCTGCTGCAATAAGAAGAAGCAGCAGCATTTGTTCGCATCATCATCTTCAGCATCTCTGTGAGTCTGAGTCTCAGCCAACCTTCAAAGATAGCAGCAAAGATAACTGGGGAAGGAAAGCTCAACTCTCTTTTCTTCTTTGATGAATTGAAAAATACCCAGGCACTCTCTCCAATAATAGCAGAGTTGGAAGAAAAACTTGAGAGTGAACAGCAGCCAATATGTATGTGCTCTGCTTGCCGCGCTCTATGTGACTTATATATGTCTTTTTGAACTTTTGATATGCATGGGCGTTTCTTTCTTCGGATTTATAAAGAACCGCAAATTGGTAATTTGAAAAGGGATCATGTGAAATTAATTACTTTGCAAGAAAATTGGACTACTAATAAATGCATTAGTTTAGTTTAATAAACAAGAAAAATCAACTAGTTGTTTTGATATAATTTTATCCGTATTTCAAAAGTGAGGTATGTCTCAGTTGGTTAGGCTCTTTCACCTCCGCTAATGTGAGTAGAGATTCGAAACTTTCAGGCATCCAATTAATATTTGTGTATTTCTATTTTAGGAGCATCTCTAAGAAAGCCTTTAGACAACAAGTCTGCTGAAGTTTCGTTTTGCATTCATTCTTATCAAATGAGCTCTTTATAAATTATAAATATATCATAATGGGCTAGGGTACACCAGATGCAAAATAAAATTGGGCACCCCATAAACGCAACTCTTTTATATTTATTATTTTGATATACCCCATAAAAGAATGCAAGAGGTGAGATATGGAAGAGAATCTAAAAATCTTATTATTAAAAATGTTGATGGTTATCAAGTTGAAAAGGGAAGGAAAAAAATTGGATGCTCTTTTCTTTTCTCACAAAAGGTAGAGACAGTTCAGAGCAGCGGCTCTGTGGATGCTGCTGCTTATCCACTTACGTACCCAACGTGTTTGTCGTGACCGTCCACCTCGAAGTAACCGCATGCACTCTGCTCCCTCTGGGGCCTCTCTCCCTATAAAACGACACCGCTTTGTCTGTCAAAGTACGTACCCTATGTCACATGCAGTACTCACTTCACATAGACATTTCTTTCTAAAATAAGATGCGGAAGTTCGAATAACATCATCACTTTTCTTTTCTCTTTTTACAACGATTCTCAAAAACTCCAACTCTATTTCAATGTCGGCCAACAATTATTATCTTCGATAATATAGGGAAATATATGTTGATAGGAATCATGCCAGGATGAACTCTATTTGTATATCAAATGCTCACGGTCGCAGTGATTAGGCCGGGGAGACTGTTTACAACAAAATATAGCTCACCGTAAAGTCAGATTCCACCCATTGCAAAGCGAAGAAATGTTTGAGTTCTATTACCAAATTGCTCGTGCATAGTAACTGTTATTCATTACGATGATACTCATTTGCATTGACAGTTGATAATTATTTAAAAAATATAAAATAAAACCACATATTTTTAATCACAAATTAAAGGGGATTTTAATTGCCTTTAGACTTGGCAAAGTTCCATTTCACCCCTCTCCTCTTTCATCTCCTTTTTAGATGTGAACTCAAATTTGAAAACCACTGTGTGTTTGTATTGTTGGCCAAGCGGGATCCTGTCTCTAGCGTATGTATGAATACCTGGCTATAAGTACAAAATCCAAAAAGCATGCTTATGCCTTTTTTTTTTTCACGTAAAGCCACACCTACTGTCTGACACACCGAACCCAAGGGCAATTCCGTCTTTTCGAGTCCCTCTTCCACAGCCATGCTCCCATCCCATAGGTGTATCTTCCTCTATAAAACCCAGGTAAAACCCTTCCTTTCTCACACACACTCATTCACAAACAAAAAACAATGGTTTCCTCTTACCACAACTCCCTCACTATCCTCCTCACCACATTCCTGATCCTCTGCTCTCTCGCCCACGCCACTTCCCCTGCACCCTTTTTGACTCTGGTCAACAACTGCCCCTTCCCCCTCTGGCCCGGCATCCAGCCCAACTCCGGCCACCCCGTCCTCGAGCGCGGCGGCTTCTACCTCCCCGCCCTCTCCCACCGCTCCTTCCCCACCCCGACCCAGCCCTGGTCTGGTCGGATCTGGGCCCGCACCCACTGCACCCAGACCCAAAACCACTTCTCCTGCCTCACCGGCGACTGCGGTGGCCGCCTCGAGTGCAACGGAGCCGGCGGGGCCGCCCCCGCCACGCTAGCGCAGGTCAGCCTCCACCACGGGCCCAACGACCTCTTCTCATACGGCGTGAGCCTCGTCGACGGCTTCAACGTCCCCTTGACCATCACCCCGCACGAGGGCCACGGAGTGTGCCCCGTGGTAGGCTGCAAGGCCGATCTGCTCGCCACGTGTCCCGAGAGGCTGAGGGTGACGTCGCACCCCGGCGTGGTGGCGTGCAAGAGCGCCTGCGAGGCGTTCCGTACGGACGAGCTGTGCTGTCGGAACCACTACAACAGCCCGCAGACGTGTCGGGCGTCGAGTTACTCGGAGTTTTTCAAGCGCGCGTGTCCTGCCACGTTTACTTTTGCTCACGACAGCCCCACGCTCATGCACCAGTGCTCGTCGCCACACGAGCTCAAGGTCATCTTTTGTCACTAGAGAGAGAGAGAGAGAGAGATGGTTCCACTTCAACGTGTTGTTGTCTTGGTTCTGGGTTGGTTTGAATATGCAAATAAATTAAGTTTAGGGGTTGTTTGTTTTGGTTGTGTAATTTGTGTGATGTTTGGGGCTGGTTATGCAATGAATATGCAATTAGTGATGTGTTGGTACAGAAAAGGAAGTACCTTCTCATGAAAACACTTGTCTTTTATGCGTGAAGAAATACAGAATTAAATATATTTTGCTTTGGCTTTGGCTTTTGCTTACTTGCTATTATTAAAATCTATCTAAATCTCAAATCAAACAACGCGTACATAAAAACAGTCATCCATGCACAAGAATTAACAACTTTTACTTAAAGTATGACAGATAGAGAAAACTTTGTTGCTCCGCGGTGTGATTGTCTCTCTCTAGTGCTAAGAAAATCAATGAAACCAAGATAATGAAGTTTAATTTGTACGAGTACGAGAAATTATAGGATATTACGATAAGATTGGTTAATATAGTTTATTTTTCTTATTTTTATAAAATAATATTAATAAATATTCATTTATATTATAATATATAATTTTATTTTTTTATATAAAATAATATTAATAAATATCTACTTATATTATAACACGTGTTCAAAATATATTACTATTAAATAATGGAGTTCTATAAAAACAGTGATAAGGAGCAAATCCAGATTCATAAAAAACAGAGCAAAGTAAAAGAAAGTAGAGACAGAAGTGATTTGCGTATAAAAAGAAAAGAAGTTGGACTAGTATATGCACTATTAAAAGGAAAGCGAATCTCTGAGGAATATCTGATGGGAGCAGGAGCAGGCATGAGAGGAAGAAAATGCATTGTCAGCCACACAAATCTTTTTGCTTCTTTTTACATGCAATCATGTATCACTGTGCTGTCACGTGTAAATGTGCGTAACCTTTTGCTTTATTCGACTGCCATTCTTTCTCTCTACCTTTACCCTGTTTCCGGCCGATTTCAACTTTTGAACCTCGGAAGAAGAAAGTTGAAGAATCTGGACAACTCACTGGGTCGGTCGGGTCGGGTCAGGCCCACGCCCACCCGAAATTTTGAGGCTCAATCTAAGCCTTGGTTTGTTGCTACCTAGTTGGGCCTCTCATGAGATGGGACATTCAAACTTTTGATATTGACATTCTAGTATTCACTGATTTGACCTCATCAATGAACGATATGGAGTGTGATTGGATAATTTTGACCCAATACCTTGCTTCAACGACTAAAATGTGAGTTTGGAATAGTCCAATCATATGTGGGGTCTAAGCAACGAAAAATACTTATCTGTAATGGAGATAGCACTGTTTTGCTATTCTTGACGACCAATAACATACTGACTTAGTTAGTGGGCTGTTCTATAATTAATTGAATTCTTTCAAGGCTTGATCTTAACGAACGCTAACAACTGTTTCGAGCATTGGTATTGTCGAAGTGTACGTTACTCATAAAAATATATTATCAGCAATAGTTGTGAAAAAGAAAGTACTATTATATTTTTCAATTTCAATATACAAGAAAATCGTGGAAGTAAAAAGAAACTACTATTATTAAGAAAACTTTTGAAATTCATTAACCTAAGTCTTATGGCACAATTAAAAAAGGGAGTTGATTTTCTCACTCTCAAGTTCTTCACTTACACTCCCTTTTGATTTTTAATACTTTTTAATCAATTTTATTCATTTTTTTCTTTCTCTTTCCCATTCTACATTTAACCCTACATTAATTTCTTTTTACTTCACTTTTATATTATTTCTTTTTCTTTATACTTAATTTTCCTACTTACACTCCATTTTCAAGTTTTTTTTTTTCCTTTAATCAAGTAAAGAAATAATTAACACTTATATTTGTCTAGGGAAAATTACATGGCCTACCTGCAAAAACTCATGCCACATGAATAAACCTTGCATCCATAGTTTTTGTTTTTTTAAAGGAAACAAATTTTAGTTGGTCACAAAGAAACAAAAATGCATCTAACTACACATTTTTACATTTTCTTTTCCATGTTCTTCTCCGTCATAACCTTTCGGAAAACGGATATTGAATGAAATTGATGAACTTGTGGACATGAATTGAGTTCTCATAACTTACTCAGTTTCAAATTCACATTAATGGAGTTATCTTTGTTTCATATGAGATCATTTCATACATTCATTTTGTTTGGGTACCTTCTTAGAAAGTACAAACAACCAGGGATTGAAGAGAAAGAAAAAATGGAAAAAAAATTCTTCTCATAGAAAAATTCGGGGCATTCCAAGTCTGTAGGGAATCCAAAAGCTTGGGTTTTATTGTTTTGTTAAAGTGATGATCGAGAAATTCAAAAGCGTAGGTTTTGTTCACTCTCATTGATTGAGTACCCATATCAAAACTTTAATGTAAGGTGATGGTAGAATAAGAAAGAGAAAGAACACAAAAGAACAAAATTGATTAAAAGGTATTAAAAAGCAAAATGGAGTGTAAATGGAGAAAAAGGGTAGTGGGAAATATCCTAATGTATGATATAATAAAGGCGCTTATAGAGTGACAAATCCACCCTTGGACGTCATGAAAATGGTTGTTAAGGTATTGTTGTGTTACTTGTTCGACCCCTTGGAGGAACGCCCACCACTTGTTTGACGAGAAGCTTCAAAGAGCTCCCCTATTTCAACAGGAGATGCTGCACATTTTTTTATATCTTTATTTTGGTAAAGAACTGGGCAAAACAACGTCGTTATGGCCCTCACAAATTTTTTTTAATAACCTAGCTCAAAATGACAAAGATTAAAATAATAAAAAAATTTATTTTCTTCTCCCCATACCCACTCGATATTCATTCCCCAAAACTCCAACTTATATTATTCTCTCCTCATACCTAACCACAACCCTCAACCCATACCCCTCCTCTTCCCTTATTGTCGGGGTGTTGCCGCAATCCACGACCTTATGTGTCGTCAACGAAGTGTTGCCGAAACTTTTTGGATCCGCCATTGTGCTTATATTTATTTTTTGATCAAAGAGAAACTTCATTAGATAAACTTCAATAATACAACTAAATACGTCAAAATGACATATGGTGTGTTTAATAATCATGAATTGGAATTCGAATCAGGAACTGAATTCCAATTATGGAAGATTCTTGTGTTTACTTAACATCAAGGAATTAAAAAGTAAGTGCCACACAAAAGTAAAAATTGAATTCTTGATTTTGGAGGAATTAAATTCTTGGATGAGAGGTGGTATTCTAATTCTCGGAGACCTAAACCATTAGGAATTCATATTTTTTACCCATTATATCCTCACAAAATTTTTAAAATATCAAATTTGTCATATTCTTTAACACAACAATGATGACATTTTAATAATTAGTACCACTAATACCCCAATTCCATATTGTTTAGTAAAACAACTTCAATAGGCTTCCAGAATCTAATTCTCCTTAATCCAACTCTTCCTCAATTCAATTTCTCATAATCCGATTAGGAATTAGTAAACAGGCCACTAAAGTACCGATCCCAAGAGAGTCACTCTGTTTATATGAGCTTTTCATTATATGATATTTCAAAATTCAAATATATATCCAAGCGTTTGATTGTAAACTTAAAACACTGTCATTTTAACAAGCATAATAAGAGTACGGTACAACATATTCACATTAAGAGATTTGAGAATTTCAAAAAAAAAAAGAAAAAAAAAAAGAGATTTGAGAATCTTTCCCGAAAGAGGAACAAGAGTGCTAAAAGCACTTCCAACAGAAGGCTGTGGCTAGGGCGGGAGGGGGCCCAAGCCCAGGCAGAGGTTCCAGTGCGCAAATGCAACTAGGGCAACTGGTGGGCTCCACAAGCCTGGGCAGGCTCGAAGACAAGAACAACCTAGAGGGTTTGCTGCAACGAGAAAAAAATAAAAATATATAAAGAAATACTAAAAATTTCAGAATTTTTTTAAATAAATGCTTAGTCATATTCTTCACTTCTTACACCAAAACTCTATATAAATCTCTCTACTCATATCTCATGTGAATAGTAGTTACTCTTGAATTGCCATAGCAATGGGTGAAAACACCACAAGCATTTTGCAAGGGCTGTCACTATTTATGTAAATAATAACAGCCATTAACTTTTGTAATGACAAATGAGTGGAAGTGCTATAAGGGACGAGAAGTCACTCATTTTTCTTTTTCCATCACCTGTTGGCCCCATCAACGTGCCAAAAATCTTAGATCTCAACGGTCAATCCACAGCTCAACCGAGAAACTACTAGAACCTGTTATCATGCTGACCGTCCCACCACACTATCACACGTGGTCCCACTCAGCTCGCGAGAACACCGACTCTAACAGGAGACACCCGTAGACAATCCCAGCTCCCACTCGTCCCCACACTCCAAGCCCCATAGGGAGAGTCCACATTCGGAACGTTCTCTGTCTATAAATACACGAAGTGTCGGCCTTATAAATCTCCCTCTTTCTCTCTCCTCTCGCTACACCGTCGCGTAGAGCTCCCACGCCAGCTCTATCTATCCCTTTCATGGCGGCGTCCCAGGCGAGCCTTCTGCTTCAGAAACAGCTCAAGGGTATTTAAAAAACTTCAATTCAATCAATTTTGTGTGTGTAAAGCACTCATCTTGGATTCTATTTTTGATTGGTTTATCGGATTGGATTCTTCTACCTGTTCGTTTGGTGAATCTGAATATCTGTTTTGGTTATGGCAGATCTTTGCAAGAACCCAGTAGACGGGTTCTCGGCCGGTCTGGTCGATGAAAACAATATCTTTGAGTGGAGCGTCACGATTATCGGACCGCCGGATACACTATAGTATGTGCCTTTTCGGATTCTTTTCCGCTTCAATTTTGTGCCTTTCTTGATTGGGTTTTGTGGTTTAACTGTTGTGCATAAGATGATCGATTTCGGTGGTTATTTATGTCTTTGAGTGGGATTGGATCAAGGGTGATTGAGATTCTTGTGATTCTTGTTCTGTTTAATTTAATTTGTTTTGGGGATTTTCAATTTGATTGTAGTTTTCTCAATTTTGTGTTTTGACTTTTAAAGTTGTAGTTGAGGTGGCAGATTTAGGGTTTTGCCCTATGATGGGATTTATCTGAGCTTGTGATATGATTCTCTTTCAAGTTAGAAATTGTGAAAGTTCCATATTTGGAAGTTAGTCTTCAGTTACAAATTGCTTAGTTTGGTTCTTAGGGTATGTGAAGGTAAAGGTGAGGACTTTTAATTAGTTGCACAGTTAGACTGGATTTTTTTATTACAAATTTCCTATATTTGGAATGTGGTTTCAAATTGGGCACAGTATTGGTTTCTGCAACGTATTTTGTTTGTATTATTTCGTTACTTTTATGGATGGGAGTATCTTCTGTTTTCGCTCATAAGCAGAGCATTTATTTGGAAAATTGCCATTCACTTGAGATTTTTTGTGGCATTTAAAGCTGTGAGTTGTGTTCATATCACATTCATCATTCATTTAATCTAATTCGAATTAATCATTACATGTTACCTAATTGCAGTGAAGGGGGATTCTTCAATGCCATCATGAGCTTTCCTAATAATTATCCGAACAGCCCTCCGACGGTTAAGTTTACTTCAGATATATGGCATCCCAACGGTTGGTTTCTATCCTAAGTATGTATGTTTGATAGGTTGCACTTGTTATTAGAGGACTGATCCTGGTTGTTGTCTATTTGAAGTCTATCCTGATGGCCGTGTTTGCATATCAATTCTTCATCCTCCTGGTGAGGATCCAAATGGTTATGAGCTTGCAAGTGAGCGCTGGACGCCTGTCCATACGGTATGGTATTATGTAAAATAAATAGTGTCCACATGTATCACACTCAACTCTAATCCTAAAAATACCCGTAACTCAAAATCTTTAGAATGAGAGTGGAAGTCATAAAACTAAAAGCACTATATATATATTACATACCTCCTTTGTAATGGTAGTAATTTCTCTTCACTAAGGTAGCTGGAGAGATGAGAGACCAAAGTCATAAGTTGAGTTTATGAGTTGTCAGATCATTATCAATACATCACATGGTTGTTAAATCTATCAAGTCTTGTGCCTGAGGCTCACCCTAAGGTTCAATGAAGGGCATTTGATGTCTTAACTTGGGGCTCTTCTTGTGTATAATATATTACTGAAGGGCTTGTCTCCAAGGTATCATAACGTGCTGTCATTAGGCAAGTTTCCAATTTTCCTTCCTGCTGGTCAAAATTTGTGGTTTTGCTGCTATATATTGTTTGTGAAGCAACTTGGTAAGTCAAGGTGCTCGTGAAACAAAAAAACTAAGTAGATGTTGATAAGCATCTTATCTTTGTTTTTTATTGTTTAGTTTTATTAAAACTATAGTACTGCATTAACAAACACAGAAATGTTGTATCCAGGTTGAAAGCATAGTTTTGAGTATAATATCAATGCTATCCAGTCCGAATGACGAATCTCCTGCAAATGTTGAAGCTGCGGTAAGTGATCCCTTGTTCTATTGTCAAAACTCTTCTCTTTCTGAACTATCCTCTACTTCATGCTGATTATTATAACCTATGCCCCCACATGGATGACCAAAATTTTATTGAAAAGCAATATGTTTCTTTTTTGTCAGTTGTTCATATTGTTAGAAATGGACATGATTGTACTGTTCAGTGAGATTGTCAATTTTGGCAAAGTTGCAGATGATAGATTTGTATCTTAATGAATTCTTCTATTCCTATAAGACAAATTAGGTTTATGTGCAAAGCACCTTGTAAAAATTAAATTGGATTGTATCTTGTTAAGAAGATATTTTGGTTTGAGAGATATGATGTGTGGATGTAGTTTGCTCATCTGAATCTAGCCATTTGGATGGTTGGGAGAAGATTTAGGCTACTACACCAAACCATTATTTATGTGTACAATGGTGTGCTGTGGCAAGAGATTTCGTCATGTTTCTGTTTTAGGATCGTGGTGTTGATCAATCAAGCCCTATTTTCCAATTTGTTGACTGCTTCACAAATGGAAAATTGGAACCTGTTTTTAACTTACGCTCAAAACTGATATATAGACTGATTGTAGTTGTAATTTTTTAAAGCTAGTTTTCCTTTTTATTTGTGCTTTTGTTTTTGTTCTGTCGGTTGATAATTTAGTTTACTACTGTACCTTGCATCTTCTTTCTCTTGCACATTGTGTTAGTAGCTGGTGTTTAAGTACAAACCTCAATTAGTAATGGCGCATGAGTGTTGTACTTGTCTAAGTATTCTGAGATGGAATTTAACTTGGTTCCACGTCGACTATTCTAAGATTGTGTTGGTATTATTATATTGCAGAAGGAGTGGAGAGATCGGAGAGACGATTTCAAGAAAAAGGTGAGCCGCTGTGTGAGAAAGTCACAAGAAATGCTATGAATGAATATGACGTGCTACCAAATGAAGCATTTTCTCCTCTCTGCACAAGTGTGTCGTCAGAGAGGATGTGTTAATTGGCAAAGCCTTGGCCCTTGTAGAATGCCATTGATTTTCTCACTTTTAAAAATATCTTCATTTCTTTTTGTTCTTTGTTTTTGTTTTTGTTTTGTATTTGTTTTTCTTCTCATTGTCTAGTAATTGTTAAAACGTGGAACATCTTTGTATTCAATTAGTATTTGCCCATTTGATGAGGAAGTGTTCTTGTCCGTTGCCCTGCCTAGCTCACCTGTCAGCTGATGTGTGGGTTTCTCGTGGGCCTCACGAGTCTCACACACGTGCAATTGCAGCACTTACGGCAAAGGGCATATGATATGGCCTAAACCAAAAAGTTTTTGCATTACACATTCATATTTTACTTTATTTACCAAAAAAATTCAGTTGGCCTGAATTGCATCAATCAACTTCAAAACAACACTTCTCATGTCCATGAACTCAATATTTGTTCAAATCGTCATAATTGTTTTCCAATACAAGTAAATTTTGTAATCTGTATGTTGTGAGACTTTAACAGGTATAACTGGGAAAATTGTACACAATGCATTGAAAACAATTACCCGAAGCAGCTAGAAGTTGGAAGTAAATTAACCTATCTCAAATTTGTACTCAAATCTGGGAAAATACTATTACTAGTTCATTTATTCATCATTCATGGGCACCCATGGAACTAGCTAGCTGTTGTGTCCTTATTAATTTGCAGCAGCAGACGCGGGAAGGAAAGATTAAGATTGTGAATCCTACTTTGCTGTTGGTGGGTTGACGTAGCTTCCCAACCTGACCACGATCCCATCAGGATCTCGTACATACCCCACTTTCTGTCCCCACTCTTTCTCTTCTGGCTCACTCACCGCCACCGCCCCATTCTCTACCGCCCTCTGCAGTAAGAAATCAGTTGAAGAAAGTCATGAGTTCAAATCTTCTGAGAATAATTGGTAATTAAATCGAACGGAAAAGAAAACCACATGGGCAAACATGCCTTACGAAGTTACGAGTGAGAAACCACATGGTACCAAACTGGAATTGATAACCAAAAAAAAAATGTTATTATATATGATGCTTACTTTGTAGGCAGCATCAACGTCAGGGTAGGCAAAGCAAACCTCAACCGGCTGCCTCTCACGGCCAGAGCTTGGGGTTTTAACTGCACCTGTCAGATCATCCGTCTCGTGCTGGTGCACCGGCGTGAACGCTATCGTTGTTTGCCCACTTTCTAACTCCCCCCATCTACCATAATCATCATCATCAAAGACTATATTGTTAATTATTAATTAATTAAGCCTCTATTCTATCAACAACTTTAAAAACAAATAAAACTAAAAATACCTGTTAGAGTCGTCTATACGACGAATGTTGTAGCCGAAGGCTTTGGAGTAGAAGGTTGTGGATTTAGCAACGTCCTTCACGTACACCACCGTGTAAGCAAACACTGTGTTCATCTTCGACCCCGTCGTCGCCATTTTTATTTCTTAATTAATTCTTTCGGCAATTAATTAATTAATGGCTTTGCTGATGAACGGCGATCCACGCGTTTGCGCTTTTATTCAGGCGCTTTCAGTTTCTGTTTCATTCTCTGGTCTTCATCATGCAAGTACGTGGCGAGTTGTCGAGATTTGGGGAAGTGACACGTGGAGTTATTGTACAAGTGTCAAGTACTTTCCTGTCTATTGACCAGGATTTGCTTTTGGGCCAAGGCGAGTAACTCTCATGATATATTAGGCCAAACTCTGCCCCAAAATATTTTTTGTTCATTCTTTTTCGTTGTCTGAGTTCATCCCACCTTGTAACAAAAGAACTATAGTTTCTTATTTTTTACGGAAATCCATATCTTTCTAGTTTTAATAATGTTGTTTTATCTTTCAATTCTAACAAATTTCATTTTGGAGGCTATTAAAAAAATATATTTGTACAATTCATGAGTTCAAATTCACTAAGATGTATGGATTAACAATGAAGTGAATCGGGAGTGGAGATGAGACTCTATCCATGCCTTCATACCCATAATAACATTCAATCGAAGATTCTCATCCCCGCCTTATACGAGGAACAGGTACAGCGCTTCCTCAACCCACCTTATTACCAATAACAACAAAATGAGAAGAAGAAAAAATTACAAGCTATTATACTAGGGCAACACACAATACAATGTTTTGTTATAGACTTTCATTTTTCTTGTAATTTTCAATATAGCATACGATGTGAAACATAAAATTTGATGGGAGAAGCCACAAAAAGTTTAACAAAACATTGATATGAGAATCCTGGATTGAATATTATGTAAGTTTAAATGGAGTCGAATCAAATTGGGATGAGAATACTATTCTTCCCCCACCTCGTATATCATATTTTAAAATTTTTTCAAAATCATCCACAAATTCAATTTATATCCTTCATACCCGATTCATTAAGATCAAAAACCCTAAGCCCTAGGAAAAATTGGCATCCCCACTACAATTCATCAAGAAAACTCGACGTGTAGTTCGTCATTCGGTGGTTCACGAAACTCTTACCATCGCTCTGAGTTTGACCGCCAAAACAGTCCACCACACACAGAGTTTAAAAGTTACTCACCGCACACGTGTCAACCAATGTCTGCAAGTCACGTGCGAAAAGCTCCACCTGCCTCTCTCTCATTCATTCGGGTTTGTTCCTTCGTCCTCCCTCTGCTACTGCTACCCGATAGCGATGGAGATCGAACTCATATTCATATCCCAACCAAAAATCCACACATTAATTCGAAAAGACTTCCCTACAAAATAGCCTTTGATCGCTTCCTCCGATTCTCAGAACCGCCAAATGCTCCCAACCCTAGCTCATCCAATTCCAGCTCTCTTTCTAAGATCGCGATCGAGCACAATCTCCAGATCGCTAAGATTTTGAGGTAAGAACTGAGAACTGTTTCTTCGATTTCGAGCTCCAATTGTAATGTTTTCATTTTCAATTTTATACAATGTCGCAATTGAGATTAGATTAGCCTTTGAAGGAATTCACACACCGGTTATCAACTTATCAGTGTTTGGCTGGTAAGAAATTGAGAGAAAGCGGAGAGGGAAAAGAAAAGAATTTTTTTACTGAAATGAATCGGAATGAGTAAGAATTACTTATCGCACCGGTGTTTATTTACACATTCGCTAAATACACCCTCCATCACCAATTGCAGGTGGTTTTCCTTTTCCGCCCAATGGGAGACACTTTGCGTAGAATCCCTCAAGAGGCCAATGTTGCTATGACTGGAGGAAAAAATAAGTCACATGATCATATAGTTGCTTCTCGCCCCAACGCCTCTATGCAGCACATAAATTCGCTTCGTATCGGGAATGGAGCTGCGAGCCAGGCGGCATTATTTTTGCTCAAAATGGCCGCACTGGAGACAGTAAGGAGGTTCTCAAGGGCCAAGTGCCCTTGGGCATGGCGTGGCTTTCAGGCTTTGCAATTTCTGTGCTATCCACCGTTCAAGTGGTTTCAACGATTTGCCCCCTTCAAGGCTTTGGTCAATGGCATGCAGGTCAAATTCTTGAAGTCTATGTTTTTCTTTTTCCCATTATTGTCATATTTCTACCACAATTTAAGAACCCAGAAAAAGGTCTTATGGGATTTACACTACTACTTCATATTCTTGGTTTTTGCGTATTTGGATGGAACTTTTTGATTGCCAAGTTCTTTTTACGTGAATCATTATGTGGGAGATTTGATGTAGTTGCATGCTTCCAGGTAGTTTCGAAACCATTACTAGTGCTCTCCATTGCAACGGCTTTCTCTGATGAAGCTGAGCCCTTTAATAGAACCTCTGATGGCATCAACAATTCCGATGCATGTTCAGAAGTGGACTCAGAAGTATCCTCTGAGTGTATCAACGTTTCTACTTTGGATACAAGGTAATAGAAGAAATGAGCTTTTCAGTTTCTGCACCTGATTCATTATCTGACACCTCATCAATTCATTTTGTGAGTATGCTATAATAAGGGGGTCAAGTGTTCCTTATTACTTTGTATTTCAATAACATCTCCTGGCTTTGGTTAATTGGATTTGTGAAAATAATGGTTCTGCTTGCTAAATGAATAGTCATTTTAAATGTCCAAAAGCAAGGGCAGTTACTCATATTGTTATTGATTTGGAAGACCAATTTTACTGCTTTCATCGGGTTTCTTTTTTCTCCCAAGGGTTTAAGACCAATTTTACTGCTTATGTAATGCACAGGATTCCTGATGAATTTCCTCAAAATGTACAACCTGAAATGTGGTTGACACAACTCCACAAAGAGCTGGAAACACAAGGGATTACATTGCCAGAAAGGTGATTTAATGCATGTGCCTTTTTTTGTTTCCTGATAGTAATGTGCCAAAAATTCTAACTCTGTATATAACATGTGCTAATATCCAAACATAAATTTTACTTGAAACCTTTCTTTCTCTTAATAGGTTTATGAAATTTTGTTACAGTTTTGTATGCCTCTACAATATTATTTTGTTTGTCTTCTTATGTTCCCTTGGCTTTAAGCTCAAAATTAAAGGGTGGGGGTAGGGTTGAGGTTGATCTTAGTTAACAAATTTCATCAAGAGAAAATAAAATACTTATATATGGGTATCATTTCCAATATTTGTATGGAATTCTTTTAATCTTGTAGATGAATTATGTTCACCAACATCATTATCTTATGAATACCTCCCAGTTGCATTATCCGCTCTGCTTTACTTCTTGGCAAATGATCATTTTCACTTGGTAGGGTTGCTCCAAAAAAATAAAATATGCACCTCTGTCGTAATGTTATTTTCTTACATTTCCCTCAAAAAAGGCTTAACCTTGTTCTGAGGTTTCACCTAATGTTTTGTTCTACTTGCCTATATGCATGAACTTCTTTGCTTCTTGTTGCAGCAGACCATGACATGCTAATGTTTATGCAGAATTGATGAGGAGGAACTTCGCAGGTTTTACACTGCTGCAAACGGAGACTTCTCTTGCTTGCTATCTTCAATAAAGAAGACGATCAATTGGAGGAAGACCTATGGAATTCTTTCTGTGCAGGAGCTTGAGATGTGGTCAAATATGGTTTTCTGGCATGGATTTGATGTGAAACACCGACCTTGCCTCATTGTACGACTTGGGCTAGCTTGCACCAGCTTGCCATCTCATGATAGACCACGCTTTGCTCAAGCAATCAGTAAGTTTATTTGTCCCCTCTAATAATTTTCTTTGGTTCTCCCTTTGAGCCACTCCTATTGCTGTGAGATGGATCTGTTCAGATGTACTCAGAATCGCTCTTATTCAGCACTTTGTTTATTGAAGCCCATCTTATTTATCTGAGGATTTTTTTTCCCTCTTTCTTCAATGTGAATTGGAGCCTCCTATTGAGCATAACAAACTGAATGTATTGATAAGTATCTAAGTGCTTTCAGCAGGACCATTAAGAAATGGCCTGTATATTCAGTTTATTAACTTTAAGGCTTGATTCTTTAAAATACTGAAGCATTATTTACACTAGCTTGCTCTAAAATATAGTTTTTAAGTGTTGTGGTCATGCTTGATTGACTATATTTGGTTTCATCAAGTGTGCAATCCTCAAAATTATTTGGTGCTAATGATGAAGGGAAATTTTCATTGGTGATATGGTTCAATTGAAGTCTTAAGCAGTCTATCTCCTTTGTGGTCTTGAAGTATATAATGCATGCTTATTTTCATGTATATCTTACCCATTACATGTTCTGACAGAAATTAATTTTTTTAACTGCAGTTTCTCAAGTAGAGCACGGTGTCTTTCATTTGCTTGATGCCAACAATGCTCAAATTACAGTTGTGGTAGATTGTGAAGGTCTATCTCCATTGAAAATTCCCATGCAAGTTATGAGGACTTGTTCTTCCCTTTTGCAAGATCACTTCCCCAACCGTCTTGGCTGTCTGTTTGTTATACAGCTTCCTCCAGTGCTTCGTGTTATTGCTCAAACTTTTATTCAAGTAAGTCTATTACTCTGATTGGGATCTGAATGTTTGATTTACGGGGTTTACAGATTCTCTTTTCTTTTATGAAGTTCTTGTTATGATTTTAGTAGGTAAAAGCTTGGCACTTCCTTGCATTTATGAATAAATATTTATCTGTGGTCTCTTGCCAGGTTTTGAAACCTTACACCCGAGAGAAGTTGAGAATTGAAGGCGAGATGTACCGGAAGATTCTATCTGAGTACCTTGAGACACTTCCATCATATCTTGGTGGCAAATGCATGTGCAAAATATGTTCAGATATTAGCATCACAGATATGCAGCAGCCTCACGCAAATGAAGTGGCCATGACAGAGCAGAGACCGAATGTGCTTGAGGGTGGGAATCCAGTCTCAGCCCATCCAACTTATGAGGCTGAGATTGACATGGACCGCAATTGTGATCAGGTGCTGAGAACTGCGATAGTTGGCATCCTTATGATTTGGGTTTTCATAGCATTTATTGCTGGATTTATCGACCCTGAAAGCCGTCCCATTTTTCCAAAGTGAGGTAAGAACAAAAGAACGGGCGAGGTTTTAGCTGATATGTTTGGTATAAGTAGCCGTCCCATTTATTCCCCATAGTCTGTTAGCACTTAGCGCTTCTTCAAAGTAGCCAGTGCGTGTATGCTATAAGTTTTTCCACGGGGTGGGATTTGTTGTCATATATTAGTTGATAAGTTTGGTAGCAGAAGCCTGTATAATTAGCTTAATTTTTGTATAAGCTAAATATATAGTATGAACTTTCTATGTTTGCCTCTACTTGAATATATGCCTTTATGTCTAGCAGTTAACCAATGCTTCTCCATGTTGGTATATTACTGTTAGACAGATGAAGAAGTGTATTGTATTCAACACTTTGATATCGGTATTTATTTGTCATATTGTTAGGATTGCACTTTTTCTTTTCTTCTTTTTTGTGTTTTTTTTCCTTCCCCTTTTTAGCCTTTTCCCCATTGAAGTGTGGATTTCAATTGTGGAGTTATGACTGTAAATTTGATTCGTGGAATATCCTAAATAGCAGCCTAAAAAGATTGGGTTGGGGAACTTGTAGGCTTCTAGCATTGATGTTCTTGGATGAAGATGGCTGAAAATAGCTAGTAGTCGAAAAGGGGTATTGAAAGAAGTCAAACCATTATGGGCACTCAGATAGCACCCCTGTTAAAAGCTGTCAATTCATTCTAAGGGTGGCAACTTCATCTCATGATGATGGAGAAAGTCACTAGGGTGATCAGCAGACTCTTTTGACTGAATTAGATGGTTGCAAATTGCAATATTTGTTGAACTTTTCTTGTTTTGATTAGCACAGGTGTTCAAATCTCTCTCTCATATTACAACATATAGACACACAAGTGCTCGGTACTAGCTGGTTAGTAAGTTTTCACACCGCTAATCACTCATTTAGGTCCACTTCACAAGATCCGGATCTTTTAGTTTTTAGGTGAACATTCAAATATCACCCTTGCAAATTAGCCAAATCAGAAATCCTTTAACCATTTGATTATTATTATGAATATTTGGATCTTACACCTTGTGTATATCTTAAACATTATTTTTCAGAACAGTATATATCTTAAACTCAGAAGATAAAAACAAGTGTAATATTGAAAGCATGTCACAAGGTCTTATAGATAATGATTTTGTTTAAAATATTTAGGAGATCACACACCATACACTTGAAATTGAAGATCACCTTTTTTTTTTCCCATCCCCATTACCATGCTTGGAAAACTTTGGTTCTTTTTAACTCTTATGCAACAAACAAACTTTGGCGGTGACCTTTCAGATTCTGAACAGATAAAATACATGACATGAGATGGATCCGGATGCTCTGCTTTGATACATATCTATATAAACTTTCCATTAGTAAGTTGATGTTCGGAACCAGAATTGCCCTATTTTATACAGATTATAATGAGCTTTGTTATTAAGCAAACCTAAACCCGACTTTATGCTGATAGCTTTTCTTGCAGCATGATAAATGATAGGTTAATTTTGCATGATAGGTTTTCTTGGCTATAATTATTCTAATTATCTATACATAGTACTAGGGAGCATTAGTAATTAATATAAAACATATTAAGTCAATGGTAGAGGACAATATATAATTTATATTAAGAATAGAGTCACTACCAGATAGACCAACTGCAGTATCGGACAAACAAATCTCACTTTCTTACATAGGATCCCACCACATGCGCCTAGAATAAGGTTGCTACCATTTCCCGTGAAAACTCTCCTAATCTTTTTTTCTGATGTCAGCCAACACAAAGTTCGTTTGTGGCTTGTGCTTGTGGATGGCATGTAATGTAAGAATTATGCTATAGTGTGTGGAAGTCACTTGCGCGTGACTCTGAATAATTGATGCATGCAGTGAGATGTTGATAAATATAGGTTCCTATATTTCATTGAGTCGCTCGCATGTGTGTGAGCAACTGATGTTAGCATTGTTCTGTAACGAAAATGCCCTCCCATGACACTCCTCCCATAACCATTATACGAGTAGTGGACGCATGACCTTTGAGCTTTGTGCAACTTCCTTCAAACACGTAAGCAAACAAGGGAGTGCTTCATCTGTGTGCTAAAATTAGGTGAGGTATGCTACATAAGAAGCTGCAACTTTGCTTTTGAACTAAAAAACTGTATTATATATTATATTTTGATAAGAACAGTTTTTAGCATCCCAAACTTGACCCTTGCCCTCCGGGAGGGACAAAATCTAGTGCAAAAGACAGAAATGTTGAGTGGAAACCTAGGGAATTCCCACTTTGACTTTTTTTTAGTCTTTATTCCCACTATTTGCTTGTTTTAGTGCTTAGATTTATGCTTTGCTTCTTCAAATTGTAAAAAGGCAAAGTTAATTCCCTGTTTCATTGGAATTTGAGTTGGTGTTGCATTCAAAGGCTTCACGAAAGATAGTGGTAATTTGATGAATTTACACAAACAAATTTGACATGCAAGGAGTTTTTACTGTGTTTTGTTTTTTTCTTCACCTTGGACCTTGGTACCAAAAGTCAAGTGAGAGCCATCACTGGAAATCAAAATCATCTCATTCACCGCCATCATCATTTACTAGCAAGGACCTAATATTTAGCAGAGCATCAGTACCCATTCACTACATGGGTTGGTGTGGGTCCCATTGGAGCCTCCCACATAAGACCTAAAAAACCAATCACTCTTTTCCCTCACAGAAACTCCACTCAACCCTCAAACCCTACACAATATATATAGCTCCATTTCCTACACAGCCATCACCAAACACACCTTACAACCATTTTTATTTCTTTTTTTCCTAAAACAATGGCAACCTCTCCATACCAGACCAACCGAGCACAAGCTCTCTGGCTCACATGCCTAGCCTCTGCATTCCGTACATGCCTTGCTTGCACCATAGTGGCCCTCACCACCCTCTATGGCCCACAAGCTCTCCAACACCAAGTAGCCTTCCCAGCATTCTCTTATGTGACAGTGATTCTCATTGCACCGGATGCAACTCTAGGTAACACACTTTGTGGCTTATGGCTGGGGCTTTACGCCACAGCCCAAACTATCGGACCGGCCATGTTGAGCTTGTGGCTAATAGGCCCGGCCCGGCTTTCGAGCGGCATCACCGCTCTGGCGGTGGGCCTTGCTGCATTTGTGGTGGCTCTGCCAGAGTTTACTCACTTGGTGTGCAAACGCATCGCCTTGGGACAGATTGTGATTGTGTATGTAATAGCTTATATAAAGGGTGGGGAGGTACAGGCCATCATGCACCCTGTCCACGTGGCAGCAAGTACAGGGATTGGAGTCTTGGCCTGTGTTCTGGCATTTTTGGTTCCCTTCCCACGCCTGGCTTCTCGAGAGGTACTTGTAATATGTCCATACCAATGTGAAAGTTTATAACATTTTATTATATTAAAACATCCGCGAATAATGCGGTGAGTGTAGAATGACAAACTGCGAGTGCGGATAATACTCACTATTTATTATATAAAATAAAGAAAATATTAATAGTGTTTCAATATATTTTGTAGGTTAAACAGAACGCAAAGCTACTTGGTGAGAATGCTTCAGAGAGGCTCAAGCTCTTTGTGAAGGCCTTTTGTGCAGAAGACAACACATCCGCACTTGCATCAATTTCTCAAGCAAAGTCCCTGGCTGCTACAGCAACCAAGCTTTTCCAAACTATCAAGCGCCACCAAGTAAGCAACCTTATGTATACATTAATTACACAACAACTGTATATCATGATTCGACATAAAATTATTTGTACCACATTCTCTTACCACATTACTATTAATACAGATCGGACTTATCTTATCACTTTTTTTTTCTTTGCTCTTGGCTGCTGCCCATTTCATTTCATTTTGGAGGAGACTTATTATTCTCCCTCTTACACGATTGGCTATTTTGGATATTTGTAGAGACTCTTGTCCCCTTACAAATACACTTTCACACGTCTACCTAACCCACTCTCATTTACTGGTAGGATATTTTTCCTAGTTAGATAAAAAAAGATAAGGTTGAGGGTTTTGCTTTAGCCAACAACCAACTTACCACAGACGTGGCCTTCTAATTGCCATGCAATCCAAAATGGTTCAAAACATAAAACATTACAATTAAGGGCTGGTTCGATAGGGAGGACTAGATTAGACTAGTAAAGTGGCTGCATCTCATGTGCAATCAAGGCTAAATATGGATATTGTTGTTTAATTTAGAGGATGAAGGAGGACTAGGGATAAGTTTAGTCATCAACCTCTTACAGATAGTCCTCATTCTTCCTCAAAGTTAAACAAATACTCATATTATGCCTTAATGTACATGAAAATGTACATTTTGCTAGTCTAGTCCAGTCTAGTCTAATCCTCCCTAACAAATGAGGGCTAACAGTATAGGAACATAGCATTACTCGACATAAATACCTTTTTGTCGATTTATCCGTCTCTAATTTCAGGCGTGCTAATCACATTGATTTGTGTTTTTCTTCTGAGCAGGAAAGTATGGAGTGGGAGAAACTTCCCTTGAAATTTTCGAGATACAAGTATGCAAATCCAGGAGACAGATTGCAAGGCTTTGAGATACCCTTAAAAGGGATGGAAATGGCATTGACCAGTACTCCTTCATTCCCAATTAAGGTGGTAAATGGAGAGCACAAAGATGGCCTACTTAGAGTAAACTTAAGCGCACCCTGTGATTCAACAACTGTTCCTGAATCAAATGCAGAAAATGTTAGGTTCCTCCAAACACTTAAAACCATCCCACAAACCCAACAGGATTTACCCCCAATTTTCTTTCTGTTTTGCATAAAGCTCTTTCATGGAAAATTATCAGCCACAAGTCCCACAGAGCAAGGCAAATTATTGGTTCACCAAAATGAAGGAGCAATCGATTCACGTAAACAAAATGGGTTCTGTTTCAAAGAGGTATTGAGTAACTTGTCCATCAAGGCAAGGAGCAAGAGGCTTATGATAGCTTTCAAATGCTCACTTTCCTTGGGTCTAGCTGTGTTCTTTGGTTTGGTATACAGCAAAAAAAATGGTTTTTGGTCTGGACTTCCAGTAGCTATCAGTTTTGCATCAGCCAGAGAAGCAGCATTCAAAGTTGCAAATGTTAAAGCACAGGGGACTGTCTTAGGCACTGTGTATGGAGTTTTGGGTTGCTTTCTGTTCCAAAGGTTCTTGTCCATAAGACTCTTATCCCTTATTCCTTGGTTTATTTTCACCAGTTTTCTCCAGCGTAGCCGAATGTATGGCCAGGCTGGTGGGATTTCTGCAGTAATTGGAGCTGTACTAATTTTGGGCAGAGCAAATTTTGGCCCTCCAAGTGAATTTGCCATAGCCAGAATCACAGAGACCTTCATTGGATTATCTTGTTCAATTATGGTTGACTTACTCTTGCAGCCCACAAGAGCTTCTACTCTTGCAAAAGCTCAACTTTCTAGGACTCTTGACACATTGCAGGAGTGCATTAACTCAGTGAGTCTTCAATCAGGCAGAGCCCTTTTGGAAGAGAACCAGAAGAGACTGAAAAATCATGTTGAAGAATTGGGGAAGTTGATTGGAGAAGCTGAGGCAGAGCCCAATTTCTGGTTTTGGCCTTTTCATAGTGCTTGCTATGGAAAGCTCTTGAGGTCCTTGTCCAAAATGATGGACCTCCTACTCTTTAGCGCTCATGCAGTGGAAGTTCTTGAACAAAATTCACAAATGCTTGAGGCTTCGTGGAAGGACATTGTACATACAGTAGAATGTGACCTTGAACTTTTCAAGAAAATGGTTGGCTCTTTGATAGAATGCTTCAAGGAGATCACCTTGATAAAATCAATCACAGTTCTTGACCAAAAGAGTGACATAGCTCATGATCTTGAGTTGGGGAAATCTGGAAACCCAACCATTTTTCGGATTTGCGGTTCGAAGGATGAAGAGATGGATACGATTATAAGTTCTTATCTCCAACACTCAAAAGAAGTAGTTGATAAGATTCATGTCCAAAGTGAGGAGCTCAAAAGTCAAATGGTTTTATGTTTGAGTGCTTTAGGGTTCTGCATAAGTAGTATAATAAGAGCAACGAAAGAGATTGAAGAGGAAATCAAGGAACTTGCTCAATGGGAGAATCCCTCAAGCCACATTAATTTGTATGAAATCTCCTGTAAGGTGCATGCTTTACAGAAATAATGAAAACCATGCATGCACAATTATTTGAAAGAAAGAGATGACAGAACACTTAAAGACATTGTTTTGTTTGTTTTGTTGGATCAAGCCATGCATGAAATTGCAACCATTACATTAACATGCTCATTATTTAGTAAATTTGGCAACTACAAATCAATCAGATTGAAAATTTATTTTTATTTATAATAACTCCATTCAAATAACTTACTTTCTTCATGCAGCCTTCTACCTTTATCCAGATGTGCAAATTCTGCATTTTGAGAAATAATTGGAATGAAAATTAATCCAAAATAAAAGGGAATGAGAATCATATTCCTATTCATTCTCTTTGATGAAAGGAATTGCAAATGCTTTCTGAATTTGTGATAAATGGCAAATTGCCTATGTTAAATGAGAGAAATCCGCTTTCATTCAATCCAAAATACATATAAATGCAAAATCCTATAAACATGATATTAGAATCCAACAGGGAATCTTCTTTCAAGACACCCTTTTGTCCAGTTGTACTGTACACGTGTCAGCACCCCAGATGCGTAAGCGTATGAAAAGACAAACAGATACAGGAGAGCATCTTATATTTATTCGAGACTTGAAAACAAAGCAAAGAACTTCCTCACCGGTCTCTCAGACACTAGTCCCACTAGACTATAGGCACATCCAAGCATCTTTGTCTGCATAGGATTTAGGAGAAACCCTAAATGTCCCCCTTAATTATAGCTCAGTAATCACTCTAATTAGTCACTAAACCCTTTAATTAGTTAATCCCATAAACCCCTCGTTTTAAATCCCAGATTCTCTAGCTTCACAAGGTAAATAAATAATTGCATTTTTTTTTATTTGGGGGTAGAAAGTTAATAATTACAGTTGTATTAACAAATGGGATTTTTTTTGGGGGTACCCTTTAAAAGAAAATGATTTCTAAAGGGAATATAGTTTGGTGTGACTTCAAACTTAATTATTGTTATCGAGGAGCTATCAGTAAAGGCCAGGACTTTCCGTGAATTTGAAGGCTTTTCTGTTTGCTTTATTTAATTGATTTATATTTCTATTTAAAATTCATCGTTTGGTAGAAGTTTCGGTTTTGGGAGTTCTGTTGAGGAGAGGGGGACTATAAATAATGGGTTCTGATAACTAAACTTCTTGGATCCAAAGGGTATTTGGGGTTTTGGGTTATCATCCTCTGAAGCTTATTTTCAGGTCCACTTCAACTTCAAGCTTCTTTCTTTATGATTCTAGAGTTTATAATTTTCTTTGAACTTCTGATTCTGAACAAAAAGAAAAGTGATCTTTTAGTCTGTGTGTAATTTGAAGGCTTGTCAATATGAGATTACTCATCTAGTAATGTGTTTATAGTGTTTCCCAGAGTTTGACTGTTTGGTAAATTTTTGTAGGTGTTTGAGTTCTAGAGAAGATCTAAGAGTATGGCAAACAATTCCTCCAATGGGGTGCACCAGACCACAACAAAGTCTCCTCCATTGCCATCCCCTTTGCGTTTTTCCAAGTTTTTTCAGGTCCTGCTCGCCAATTTATTTGATTATTTATTCATATATCTTTCTAAGGGTTGTTGTAAATTGCTTTTTACAGTCTTGTAGTACCTGTCTGTGTTGCCTTTTTATTTTTGATTGTGTGCTGATATTTATGCCACTGGGTTGTTGCATTTCTCAATCAGCATTTACTGATTCCAACCTAACTATTGGAAGGATGTTAATTTAGAGATTATAGCAAATGTGTCGTTTTAAAAAATCTTATTTTGTTTCTTTTCCATGCATCTTTTCCCCTAGAATGGGTTTGTACTATTAGATCTTCAAATTCAGCTCAGTCAACCACGAAGCAATCTTTAACATAAAATTGAGAACATATACAAGAAAGGACTGTGGAGTGTATTGAAAATCTGTCTTTCTTGGTTCTCTGTTTTACCCTCAATCTACAGAAAGTCAAACCCCATGTCTTAATTCTGCGAGTCCACAAGGAAATATTGCCTATCCTTATAATCTTAGCCCGTTTTGAGATTTTGGTGAAATCTAACTTCGTCATGTTGCTATTTTTTGCTCCTTTGTTTGCTTGAGCAGAGATGTGGGTTCATTACAGTTTTGATTTAAATCTAGCTACAATGCATTTGAAGGAGTATGTTTTGTTTTTTATTAGATGGCTAATAAATGTCATCATTCTGACGAAATTGTCATATGGATCATATAGTTATTCTAATGCTCTAATTGTGTACTTTTACTGTGGCAGTCCAATATGAGAATTTTGGTTACTGGGGGAGCTGGATTCATCGGTTCTCACCTGGTTGACAGATTAATGGAAAATGAAAAGAATGAGGTCAGCATTTTATTTCTCTCTTATAAAAGCTCAGGGTCAGTTTTTCTGTTCATAATGAGTTCAAGATCCAGTTTAATTTATATATATTTTATGATAGGAAACTTTTGTTAACATTAAGCACCTATGATGCACAAAAATTGCAATAACTGACACAGTGTGAGATCATACATCAAATCATTTGTTTCATCAGGATTAAAATTGTATCCAATTTCTACTTAGGTTATTGTTGTTGACAACTACTTCACTGGCTCCAAGGACAATCTGAAAAAATGGATTGGTCATCCCAGATTTGAGCTAATTCGTCATGGTACATACAATTTGGTTTATTAACAAGTTTCTTCCATATGTTTTTGTTTATTTGTCACTTACAAAAGTATGGCTTTTATTTAATGCATTTATGTTTAATTGCTCTCTTTTCTTTGTTATAGATGTCACAGAGACATTGTTGGTCGAAGTTGATCGAATTTACCATCTTGCTTGCCCAGCTTCTCCAATTTTCTATAAATACAATCCTGTAAAGGTAAAAACAAGTATTCTTCAATCATTAAATAGCCAGCAATCGATATACCTGTCAAGTGTTATTCGAATTGCCTACAGTTTGACAGATTTGTCAGGGGTGGGGGAGACATATTAACGTGTTGCAAATTAAGGCAGGCAATATGTCATTTGCCCTTAATCAGCAATGAAAAAAGTTGTTAAATATTTTTGCGATCAGCTTATATGGTACTTACGCTTATGTATGATATTTTTACTTTCTTTTTCCTGTTCAATCATATATGATCTATTTTGTCCCTTCAACAGAAAGACTGTTAAAAAAATTTTATTGAAGTTGTAATCTAACATTTGAGCATATGGTTCTCCAACAGACAATAAAAACAAATGTGATTGGCACGCTGAACATGCTTGGACTTGCCAAGCGAGTTGGAGCAAGGTGGTCTATTAGTCTTGCATTTATAATAATTTTATAAATGTATTCCATCAAGTTGTCTTACGCATATATATATTTGAGCAGGATTTTGCTGACATCAACTTCAGAGGTATATGGAGATCCTCTTGTGCATCCACAACCTGAAAGCTATTGGGGTAATGTTAACCCAATTGGTAAGTGCTCATCTCATTCGAAGCCTAAAGTTTGCTGCATTCTGATAGATCTTAGAAGATTGTCGCTGCTTATATATTCAAACTATAGATATAATTTATGTGCAAATATATTTGGCAAGAAGTAGAATGACCATTTCCATTCTCTTTAGATAGCTCTGAAATGTTTTACCTGATTTGAGATGGACTTCCTTGAGGGAGATTCTGGAAATGCTGAACTGTTCATGGGCTTTACTTTTGGAAGTGAATAGAAAAGTGCAATCTTTAGGACCTTCTATAGTGCGGATCTTTGATAATATTTGGGAGAGCACTCAATCAAGGCCCAGCTTCTAGCTTTTTGCAATCATGTTGGACATATGGTATAGAGGCTTTTGATGAAACCTAATCTGCTGAATTTTCCCATATCAAACCTATTTGAGTACCAAGGAGCAAGGATAATAAAAGATGTGTCTGCATTCATGATAGGAACTCATAAGCATACTTTGATAGAACTTGCCATCTATTCTGTATGACATGCTGATACATATCAACAAAGCCCTAAGCCTTGCCCTTTGCCCTTATAACCTAAACTGAAATAGTTTGTAAATGCTAGAAGTTAGAATGTTATTGTTTTTTTTTTTTTTTTTTTTTTGGTAGTTCAAGGATTTATTTAAGTTCATGAGACCATGACCTCAATAAGTACATATTATAATCACAGGAGTAAGGAGCTGCTATGATGAGGGGAAGCGTGTTGCTGAGACCTTGATGTTCGACTATCATAGGCAGCATGGGATAGGTATTGTGTTGTCTCTTTTTCCTTTTCCACCTTAACAAATTATTGTTTATTCTTTCCTGTGCTGAAATGGTTAAAAGTTTGCTCTTTAGTAGTTTCATGTATCTAATTTCCTCTGTTCTCTTTGACAGAAATACGTATTGCCAGAATCTTCAACACGTATGGCCCTCGCATGAATATTGATGATGGGCGTGTAGTCAGCAATTTTATAGCCCAAGCACTTCGGTGAGTCCTTAGGATGCTCCACGATTTTAATGATGGGTATATCAGCAGCTTGACTAGTGCCTACATGGAGAAAATCATGACTAGCTAGTTTAATGACTTATTAATTCAGTCTCTTTCTACTTAAAGATAGCTAGCCAGCATGTTTTTGTTATTGATTGGGTAGTGGTTGGTGTCTGACATAAAGGCCTTATAAATCCAGGAGTGATATGTTTGATATTCACACATATTTGTGTAGTTGCATTGTATCTTGAAATCAGCTTCCATACCTGCATTACCGTATAAGCTTAATCCTTTTCCTTTCCCCTCGAATTCTCATACCTTTGGATCTATTTTTACACTCTGTTTTCAATATTGTAGTGATGAACCCTTGACAGTCCAAAATCCTGGGACTCAAACTCGCAGCTTCTGTTATGTCTCTGACATGGTTTGTGAAACATCTTTTCCTTTTCATTCTGTTGCCGTGTATTGAAATAAGTTGGGTTATTTATGGTAACCTGTTTAAAAAAATTTAGGTTGATGGCCTCATTCGTCTCATGGAAGGAGAGCACACTGGACCCATTAACATTGGAAACCCAGGTTATCTACCATAAATGTGATAGTGTGATGTGTTTGCATCTCAAAAGCTATACCAAATATGTGCTCTAGTTGCTCACATAATTACTGACCTAGGTGACTTTTTTGTATAAATTCAGGTGAATTTACAATGCTTGAACTTGCAGAGACAGTGAAGGAGGTCAGTTTGTCTTCGCCATTGTCTTTCTCCATTCGTAGGCTGTTATGGTATTCTTTTCTAGAAGCTGTTTTTGCTTCTTGAAGCGTCTTGAAAATTTTCAAATGCATTTGACTTTACAGCTCATCAACCCTGGGGTGGAGATAAAGAGGGTGGAGAACACTCCTGATGATCCAAGACAGCGGAAACCCGACATCACAAAGGCAAAGGAATTGCTGGGTTGGGAGCCAAAGATCAAGTTACGGGAAGGCCTGCCTCTCATGGAGGAGGATTTCCGCTTGAGGCTGGGAGCAGCCAAAAAGAACTGATTGTCTATATTGCTGGAAATATAGGTTAGCGAGCGCGGTTTGTTCTTTCCGTCCTGGAATATATGTTTGACGATGCTGGAGTATGCTCGTCTGCAATGATTCATATGACTACATTGTGACGAGCAATGATTCATATGACCACTTGTGCTTCCTTGTTCTTTCTATTTCATTGTGTTATAATAGGAAAATAAGAACTGGTGCTTGTTAAAAGGTTTTCTACCTTTTTCATTCCTTTCCAAAGTGAGTGCTAAGATGCCAAGGAGAATCCTTCAAAATGTGGCATTTAGTGCTGTTTCGTAGTTAAGATTGTCCTCAGCTGAGTGTGCTACTTGGAACCCCCAGTTTTGGTCATCAATAATTCAATTTAATTTTTATTCCATCATATCTCCATGCGATGTTAACGCTTGTATCATTGGTTGGTTGCACACTTGGTTTAATTTTCCTTTTAGGATTAGATGAACACTGCCCGTCTGATTTCTTTTTCTTCACACAAATCAGAGTTTGACACATACAAAAGAGACTGATTTGTGAAGTGTAAGAAGCCAAAGTATTTTTTTTCCTTTTTCCTAAGATGGTAAGAAGCTTGACAAGTTGCTCAGTAAGGTAAAAATGCTTTAACTCATCCCAGAAACAACTCAAAGATTTCGTCTTCCTGTGGCATTGTTTTATTGGGAAATTCCTCCCACTTGTATGGACAAAGGCAATTATCGCGCAGACTAGGCATCACTCTCCAGGGGCTGGATGAGGCTCATTTCAACTTTCAAGATGTCAGTTTTGCTGTGTTCCCCTCCCCCACCCTCCAAGAAATTTTTCCCTCCAAAAACTCTTGGGTCATGGTAAAGTTTTGTCACCAGACCCTACGAAACACCTCTTCAGTGCCATTCTCTAAGCCACACCTAAAATAATATAGCACTTTTGCCCGAATGGGACATGAGAGCAGACACAAAATTAAGAACAAGAATGAAACGACAAGAAGATTATAAGCCTATAACAATAACATGAGCGTAACACAACTTTTGTTTCATTTTTGAAGATTGTCTAGCCAAATGCACCAAGTTCAAAACCAATGAATAGAAGTATTTCTTCTCATGTTATTCAAGTCATCCAAAACATAAAAGAAAATTCAAGAAAAAAGAGTATCTAAAGCATTTCTCTTTTGTTATTAAAGTCTCTGAAAAAGCACGCAAATCTCCCCCTCCGCAACAAGAGAAGAAAGGTGGCTACAACTGCATCCAGAAATCACCTACAACACAACACAAAAGAAGTACTGAATTTAACTGAGACTCATAAAACCATATCCAGCAATGGTATGGCTTACTATGGATGATATACAAACACTGATACATGCCAAAAAACACAAAACTGACAAAAACAGCAGAATCAGATTATTGAAAAGAAAAAAACACTACATAAAAATATAGCAATCAAAAGAAATCAATGCCAGTACATCCCAAGAAAAGCTGAAACATGGTATCACTGCCAACCCCATGTTACATGTAAAAGTTGAGTATTTTCATTTGACTTGTATCCTTAACTGCATAGTAGGGAACTTAGACACTTAACTAGACCGTTACTTTAGAATTTTCAAACCCTTGTTAACTGCAAGGTACAAAACCTAAATTTTTAAATAGGCTCTCACTTTAGAATCTACAAAAGCTCCTAACCCAATACAAATGCAACTCATCATATTAGCAACAGTCTAAAGATGAAGAAAGTTAGCTCAGGATGACAATAGGAATAGTCTGAGTATTGAAAATTGTGTAACCACCAACCTGCCAAATTTTTTTGGTTTAGTGGCCAAAAAGGTATTAAACAGAATTATTAAGGGTTTCATGTCCAAGTGACTTGTTTTCAGATCTATAATCAATAAAAATGAAACAGAAACCCTCATGTGGTCTTTTGCTACAACATGATAAGGTTGAGATGATCAGGGTGATTGGACAATTTCAACCCGATTATCAAGCACCAGAAGACCAAGTCTAACCATCTGATTTTAACCCTCAACGGGATGTCATCGACCAACTCAACACCTTGAACATGTTGTTCTTTTTATAATGAAAATATGTCAAAATTATAAGTTCTGAAAACACATATCATTTTTCAATTTTGTGGCTTAAAATGCACAATGTATGACGACCTCCTCCTAAAGACTACGGATTTAAGCACCCATATAAGAAAAAAAAATCAATTAATTTAACTCAGATTCCAAATGCCTACCTCTAATTGATGTTTTCGCATACATGAGAAACAATAAAAATTGCTAAAGTAACAGAAGCAGGATCTAGATGATAGATGACATTCATTATATACACCTTATGAAGCAATCAGTCAAAGTGCCCATGTACTCAAAAGAGTGCATTTTTTCACTGACTGTATTGCCTTCATCTGAATAATAACTAGTTTCTCTCTTTATCTAAATCCCAATAAATCAAAGGATTAAAACAAAAGGTACCTCTTGTGCCTCTGAACGAAAGCTGAGTTCTTAGCGTCTTCCTCTGTGAACAAATTAAGAAGAAACAAATGGGTCAGCGAAATTAGGGTTTTGTTTTTCAAAATTGAAATGAACAGATCGGGACGAAGAGCTTACCAGTGAGGCCAAGAGAGAACTTGGTGATGAGGGTTCCGGTGATGGCAAACCCAACCAGGAACGGCCAGTTCCTGTTCCATTCTCGCTTGAAGAAAATCGGCCATGGATCGAACTTCCTCATTTCTGAAATTTCTCTTTCCTTCTACAATTGCTCTCTCAGTCTCTCCGTTTGTGGGTTGTGGCTATTTTGTAGCTACTTGTAACCGTTGGATTTTGGTGTTGGTCTAATCTGATTTAGATGCTTATGGGTATGTGGGCTTGTTGAGTGAATTGGATCAAGTTGATGGCATCCGCTCCCATTTCTTCATGCTAAACCAGTTTCAAGCAGCTAAAGTAGGCCCAATGGAGATGGTTCAAGACAAGATAAAGGGCTTCTATTACTATTACCATGGGTCAAATTCTAATAAAAGCAAAATTACTTATAATATTTTTGGATTATGTTATGATTATTTTTTATAAACAATAGGATATCTATAGAATAATGCTATTCTTACTATATTTGTATATCACATTCTCATACCACCTTATGTAGCAGATGAGATGGACAGTTACATCAATTAAAATTATTTAATATTTTCTTTTATTTTATGATTTATTAACACTTTTAAAAAAAATTGTTAATTAAACTTTCTTTATTAAAATACACCTTATTGATTTAATTGATATGGCATATGATATAGACATGCCACATCATGCGGTATAGAAATGTGTGATAAAAATGTGGTAAGTGTAGCATTACTCATATCTATAAGATGCTTTGCTTTACCAAGTTTTGTTTCCTATCCACTGATAGTGTGTGGGGTGCCCCAACTAATCTGAGGGGATAGAGCATGCTTAATGCAACCTCATACTCTACATGGTGGTGATCTAACTAGACCAATCTTGCTCACATAGTTTAACTCTGTCACAAAGTAATCATGTTAATGTCATGCTTAATTACAAGTTATCGCTACAAGGCTTGGCTATAAGATGATTTAAAAAGAGCCAAAACACTTACAACAAAGCTACACCACAAATATGATTTCACCAACAAAAAAACTACACAAGTACAACCCCGAGTTTTTTACAAAGGCTTTTTAATTCAAACTGAATTGGATAATTTTTTTTTAAAATTACTAACTACCATACCATACTTGAAGGGTTTATTTGGTGGCTCAACTTGGACATGTTGAATTTTAGTACAAACAAGTTCTCATGAAATTCATTCCTTTATATGGGACTTGTAAGACATAATATATTGAATTATTGTCCAATTTAATATGCCAAATTCCAACATACCAAATAACTACAATAATATTTAGGATACTGCTTCCCTCATTCCCTGTAAAAAAGCATTTCTACTTCCTACAAATCACAGTTTGACATATTTATAAAAACAATGCATAAAAAATATAAAAATAAAAACCTCTATACATATGTCAAATTGTGATTGGCAGAAAAGTATGAGCTCCTACTTCTAGGGAAGGAGGCAAGCATTTTCCTAATATTCATTTGATTGATTTGAAAATAATTCAGTCTAGTTAACTAGGGCTGGGCACAGTTAGGTACGGTATGGTGGTAAGGTGATCCTGGTCCCAGTATTGGAAATTATAACTGGTACGGGACAGTACGGTGGTGGGGTTATGGTTCTGTGATACCATATCATACCTGTATGAAATTGTACCATTTTCGATTACAGACAGAGAGAAAGATCGGGAGGAGCAGGCTTTGTCGATTTGGGGCTTTCCAGACAGAGAGAGAGTTCGACAGTTTGTCAATTTAGGGCTTCAAAGACAGAGAGAGATCGAGAGATCAACAATTCGTCGATTAATGGTTACAGACAGAGAGAGCGATTAGGGAGGAGCAGGCTTTGTCGATTTTGGGCTTTCCAGACACAGAGAGAGAGTTCAACAGTTCGTCAATTTGGGGCTTCAAAGACAGAGAGAGATCGAGAGATCAACAATTCGTCGATTTGGGGCTTCAGAGAGAGAGAGAGAGAGAGATTGAGAGAGATCGAGTCGAAAGTTTGAGGCTTCGAGATTGATTGAATCGAGAGGGAGACAAAGATTGAGAGGTTGAGTGAGACAAAAATCGAGAGAGTGAGAGAGTGAGATAGTGAGACAGAGATCTAGATGAGAAGAATGGTTTGGTTTGGCCTGGTTCGATTGATCGGGGCAATTGAGAGAGAGAGAGAGAGAGAGAGAGAGAGAGAGAGAGAGAGAGAGAGAGAGAGAGAGAGAGAAAACTGGCCAGGAGGAGTTGGAGGAGAGTTTGAGAAAGTCTATTTGGGTGTGAGAGATCGAGTTGAGCGTGCAAGAGTGAAAAATTCGCGTAATGTTTTTGTTTTTGTTACTATTTGGTACAGTACTGTGTGTAATATACAATATCATTCTCGTGTCATAGATGAATGATACAGTATGGTATAATACCGTATTAAGCCCGATGGCCAAATAAAACGGTATGAAACAATACGATTTGACATGAAATTGGCACGATTTCGGTATTACGGTATAGATGCCCAGCCCTACAGTTAACCGCACCAAAGGTGGCTGAAAGATTTATTGGGCACAAATTCATTGGTCGACATCCTATACTGAAAATAAAATTTTTAAAAATAGTGCAATACCATATTCAAGGGTGTTCTAGTAAGTCACCGATGCGAAAGGCACGTGCTGCGCGCCTGTTTCCCCAAAATTTTCATGCGAAACAAACTCAAAAATTTCAAACTCAAAATTCGTAGACTCCCTTTGCGCTCTTCGGCTGGCCTTCCAAATTACGCCAAAAGACCAAACACCTCATTTACCCTCACTAAAAAAGCACAATCCGTGCCAAACCAAATCCAACACCTCCGCACCGTAGATTCAAACATATTCAACGCTTGAAAACCAATTACAGAGTTTCACGCGGATCGACTCTCTCAGCAGTCGATAAGCATACACATCCAACGGCCACTATCAACCCCGCCAGACTTTCAAAATTCCAAATCCCCAACTCCCTACAATATAAATACCCAAAATCCCTCCTCTGTTTGACCCATCAAATCATCTCTAATATCTCATCTTCTTCGAAACTCAAAATTTCCCAAAGTTTTCTGAGAAAATGTCAGGACGAGGAAAGGGCGGTAAGGGTTTGGGCAAAGGGGGAGCCAAACGACATCGTAAGGTCCTCAGAGATAACATCCAGGGCATCACCAAGCCTGCGATTCGTCGTCTGGCTCGCAGAGGTGGTGTGAAGCGTATCAGTGGTCTGATCTACGAGGAGACCAGAGGCGTCCTCAAGATCTTTCTCGAGAATGTGATTCGTGATGCAGTGACTTACACTGAGCACGCCAGGAGGAAGACTGTGACCGCCATGGATGTGGTGTATGCTTTGAAGAGGCAGGGAAGGACCCTCTATGGTTTTGGGGGTTAGATTGGGAATTTTTCATGCTGTGTATTGCGTATATTAGGTTTAAGGTGGTTTCAGATCTTGGCTTTAGATCTCTTAGCTTATTAGGTATTTTGTGGTTAAGAATTAGCGTTGATGTAATTTGCACCCTTATTTTTAAGTAATTCAAGTTCAATTTGTTATGTGGTAGATTTTTATCCAATTATCTTCTGGTCTACGTGTTTGGTTGCTGAGAAAATTCATGGAACGATGCGAAAATATATTCGTACTCTTTGTCTGGACTTACATTCGTCTATAAGCTAAAAAGATTAAATCTTGCAATAGTGATCTGAAGACGTGAGAAAATCTGGTTCAAACTGTATGCTTTTGGTTAATCTTATTGGTTGAAAACAAATTAGGGTTTATAACTAGGAATTGGGTTGAGCTCATAATGCATCGTGATGGGCAATTGAGGCACCCATTTGGTATTTTGTTGGGATGTGGTGGTGGGCGATGCTTGTGGGGGTACCCAGTTTCTCATCCGAATGCTTATGGGCTTTGATTGAGTTTGACAAACACGATCTAATCTTAGAGACCGTGTTCAATTCTTCCTCCCTCGTGAATATTTTAGAAACACCGTGATCATGAAGTCTCAAGTTCGATTCTCTCTCCTTCGTGAATATTCTAAAAATATGCATACCATATAATTTTGTATTGAGGAATATATTATGTGTCTTTTATGAAAATTTGGAAGTTAGGAAGATATTATGTTTTGTCGCATTGAAAATTTTTGACCCAATTTTATCAGAAATAAGAAAAGGCCTATTTCTATAGAAAAGTTGGGAAAATCGAGTCACTTGCACATCAGTACCTACCCCGTGACAATAATAGCTCACAGACATTTTTATAAGAAGGCGCATGTGATTGATCTTAAAAAGAAAATTAAATATAACATCACTCTATGGTTATGACAAAAAAGAAGGTAGTCTAATGGTTAGACCGAAGATTGTGTCTTTATATGTAAATGAATTTGCCTAATCCTTCAGGCCTGAATCTTTCCCGTGAATTGTATCCTTATATGTAGATGAACTCGCCTAATCCTTTTCGACCTGAATTTCTCCTGTGTACTACAATCCTTTTATCCAAATAATTTATAATCCAATGAATTTGTGTCTTTTTTCCAGTAGCATGTGAACGCTTTAAAAGAACCTTCTACCTAGTGGAACAGCTTAAAGCTCCGACACCACGACCACAATGCCCCACGTGTAAATGATAACGTGGAGTTTTCTATGGTACCAGCCTCAAGTTCCAAAAGGACAAAATTAAAGCCCAAGTTCCCCGCTTATATTTTGTCCTCACATTTATCTCTCTAAAATTTTAGCGGCACCTGAACCACCGGTGACCTCCAAACTCAACCCAAAACCCGAAACTCTTGCCCCGTAATTTTACCGCGCCATTTTGATCGGCCGCCCTTCCCGGTTTCCGGTATGGGAGTGCTGAGCGACGACGTCGTTGTGATCCAGAAAGGTAACCGGCCTGGCGAGCCCTGCGTCATCACCGTTAATTGCCCGGACAAGACCGGCCTCGGCTGCGATATTTGCAGAATAATCCTCGATTTTGGCCTTTACATTGAGAAAGCTGGTACCTTTCTGCAAATTTAACAATCAAGCAAGCTCATTTATAAGGATCATTAGTTTTTGTTATTTTTCAGTGATTTTTTCATGTGGGTTTTGTTTTTTACATTAATCTGGTGGCTTAGAGATAATTAATTGCATTTGGAAATTAATGTGATTGAATTTTACTCATAGTTTTTTTTTTCTTTTTGCTCTGTGAATTTCTTGGTGTAGATTTTTCAACTGATGGGATATGGTGCTACTTAGTGTTATGGGTATTTCCTCATTCAAGCTCACCAATTGTGAGATTGTCAAATTTGAAGAACCAGCTCCAATCTGTATGCCCATCATGCACAATGTCCTATTACTTCTTCCAGCAGACCACACGACCGTCATCCTCAGCAGTTTATCTATTGACGTTTGTTTGCCTTGACCGCAAGGGGTTGTTGCATGGTAATAATAATAAGAGTAAAATTTATATGTCTCTTAATTATTTTGAGGTGGTTCTAACTTCTAACTTGTAATCTAATGTTGCCTTAACTTTGTTTCTTTTAGATGTTACACAAATTCTCTCTGAGCTTGAGCTTTCAATTCAAAGTGTGAAAGTGACCACAACCCCAGATGACAGGGTCTTGGACCTCTTCTTTATAACAGATAACATGTAAGTTTTGCCTTGGGACTTATAATTTATTTTTCTTTTTTACTTTGACAATTTGAAGAACTTTCTCTATTGTTGTTTAATTTGTTCTTATTATGTAAAGAATTTACCAGTTTTCTACTGCATTGTAAGCGGTAAGACGATAACGTGATGTCTACAAGTTCCATGATTTGTCTAGTTCAATAAGTTTCCCACTTTGGAGAAAGTAAAATAAATGTTACATTTGTTATATTTGTCTTTAATATTAGGTCTTGACTGACTTGTGCTGTGCTGCCTTGGAGTTTTAGAATTACAGTGTGATTACTTTTTGGTTTTTTCTTTTCTCATTTTTACATGGGTTCTAAATGAATGAACTCAAAGGCTTATATAGCTTAGTTTATCTTGAGGTAATAAAATGGGAACTGTGGTTTTTTCCTTTAATTATTTTTACAAGCATGCCCTCCCTAAGAGGTTGGGAAAGAGATCAAACATGCCATGGAGCAAACCACGTAGACTAGGAACAACTGCATCTCATCTGAATTATTGTCCATGTTTTATTGTTTTTTCTTGGCAATTTCATGATTTTATCAACGTTTAAAAGTTTGTTAAGATGGAATCCTGATGTAATTAATAATTGAGATGCGCTACATACTCATTTCAGGGACCTTCTACACACGAAAGAACGCCAAGATGAGACATTAAAACAATTGCATGATGTATTGGGTGAGTCATGTATCAGCTGCGAACTTCAGTTGGCAGATCCTGTGTATGAATCCCACCGTGGCATCCCTTCCCTTTCTCCTGTGGTAGCTGAAGAGCTATTTACATGTGAGTTATTGGATAAAGAAACCCTCTCTCAAGCTCTCAGTCCAGATATGACAAAATTGAAGGAAAGCAATGTGACAATGGACAATTCATTGAGCCCAGCTCATACATTACTTCAAATCCACTGTGCTGATCACAAGGGTCTCTTGTATGACATTATGAGAACCTTGAAAGACTGCAATATCAAGGTAGAAATTCTTATCTTCCACCCCCGCCCCCTAAATCACTATTTTTCCAGACAACATCAATGTTTTATTTCATCATGTTAGTTTGGTCAACCTGTCCTGGAATGGGAATGGCCCCCCAGCCAATGAGATGAATGCGGTTTGCTGGTTCCCATACTCCTAGTTTACAGGTTTCCCTACATGGGGATGGCATTGGGCTCCAACCTCAGCCCCAAGAAGAAGGGTGATAAATATAAAAATAAACTGCAGTTGTCTGAAAGGTTATTGTTCTCAGCAAAGAAATAAATAAGTAAAAACTTTAAGAAGGGGATGATCAACTGATGGTATCTATTGATGGTTGCTTGCTTTTTGGTCAAATACAACTTGGTGATGGATCTAATACGATTTTCCCACACTTATAATGGGGGTTCAAATTCATTCTTTTCCTCCATGAACTCCATATAAAGATGTGCATTATACTTGTCAACTTCTCATGATTGGCAATATGTTTGCAGTTTCCTAATGTAAAATGTTTGCCATCTCTTCTTGTTCAGATATCTTACGGTAGATTTTCTCCAAATGTAAAAGGCTATCGTGATTTAGACCTTTTCATCCAGCAGAAGGATGGGAAAAAGTTTGTGGATCCTGATAAGCAGAGTGCACTGTGTTTGTGTTTGAAGGTGGAGATGCTTCACCCCTTACGTGTTATCATTGCAGACCGAGGGCCAGATACTGAACTGTTGGTTGCTAATCCAGTGGAGCTATCTGGAAAGGGTCGACCACGAGTTTTCTACGATGTTACATTGGCTTTAAAAACACTCGGGATTTGCATTTTCTCGGTAAGGAAATGCAGCAGTGATTCAAAAATGCACACACATTTCAAACTCTGAAAGTACTCTAGTAGGATAAGACAGGATTAGATGCCATGCCATGCATTCTGATTTAGCTCAACTGTTGAATGGGAGAAATTTATTGTGATTTACCTTTTTTCCGAGTAACAAAGTGCAGTGCTTGGCTTAATTCTGAATTACCAAATCAAATTTTGCAGCAGTTTTAATAGTTTGTTATCTTCTCTCTCAGGCTGAAATTGGAAGGGTCTCAGCATCAGATCGTGAATGGGAGGTTTATAGGTTTTTGCTGGAAGAGAACCACAAATTTCAATTATCAAATATGGTAGCTAAGAATCAGATTGTAGATAGAGTTAGAAGAACATTGATGGGCTGGTGAAGCAGATATATTTATCATCTATCTACCAAGAATCTGAGTCTTACTGTATTTATGAGCTTTCCTCTCTCCCCTAGTGCATTTTGGGCATAAAAAGATGTATGACCCAGATACATATATGATCTGTTGAATCACTATTGTGAATGCCTTTATGCATTTCAGTTTTCAGTCTTGGCCATAAGCATGCAAATTCCGGTTTCAGATGTAAATCATATTATCCTGATAAACTTTTACTTGGTTTTTTTCTTTTTTCGGTCCGAAACTTGACTTGGTCATTAGGGCAAATGAGGTATAAAAAGAAATCAAACGTATTGTTTCCCTAATTAATTTAACAAGCCTTGACCTATAATTTGGAAACCATGAGAAACATGTGAAGTCCTCTTTGATGTCTAATATATGAAGGTGAGATATTATTAATATAGGCTAACTGTTCACAAAATCTTCTCATGTCATTCATTTCATATCAGTATCATATTGTGCACTTTGTTTCAGAAAATAAAAAAATAAAGAATAAAGGGTACTGTGCACTTTTGGTTTGCATAATAGATTTGGCCAATACGGATATCATAATCAACCTCCAGAGGAAAAACTAGATTCATGATAGGATCATTTGCTTAATGTCTGTCCACAAGAAAGGCTAACCTAACATGTCCTACTACTTTGCGTGGACGTTATTCAGTTTAATAAAGATATCATACAAATTGAGAATAAGACCAACCAAATTAGAAGATAAATACAACAAGTATAATTTGGTATTTGACAGGAAAAAAACATTGCTGATTGCAACCGCATCGGAAATTCACTTCCTGTAATAATTATGAAGAAGCTAAGACTTAAAATGTAAACATAATCATCATCACGGTGGCAACATTACTCAAGTGGTTACGATCATATACTACAAAGTCTTTTAAGATTATAAGTTTCACCAACTGCAATTGCTCACATGACCCATCGCTTAATAATTTACAGTCATTCATTCACTTGCGTGTAAGCAAATCAATTATATGCTTTTAATGATTAGTCATTTGTATTAATTCCCGTTTCGTAATTTAAATTAAATTAAGGTTAAGAAATTAGGCACTAAATTTTTGATAAAAAATTCGCCGTGCTCGGACGACGTGCTATCTAATGATAAAAGCAAAAGTGACGTGCGCAATTCAACGTGTAGTAAATCCGTGCTGTCCACCACTCTACCTCCATTACCATTACAGAGGCCCTCCTTCGGCTCCACCCGTCCACCACATTTTGCTTCTCTGTCACGCCATCAAAAAGAGTACCCCGAACTTTCAATTCAATCCCCTTTTATTATTTTAATATATACTATTTATACTTTCAAATTAATTCATAGGCTAAAGACCAAAACAGCTTACTGTTTCACCAGCACCTGTTGTCGACAGAGGCTTTTATTTTCAATCCATTTCAATAATTCAAGACGAAGAAACCGAGAACCGTATCGGTTTCGGTTAAGGCCGTGTTTGGATTGGATCAATCAGAGTTAGGGTTTTTCTCTCTGTAACTGTAATGCTATTGCTATTCTCTTGGAGATTGAACTCCCTATCAGAATGTCAACCCCTCGAAGCTCTGCCTATCTCGATGCCGTCACTCTAGAAATCGAGAAGAAGCTCCAGCGGGTATTAACTCTTCGTTTCCCTTTTGGTTACTGAGAAAATCCAGGACACTAAATGACGAAATGAAATGAATACATCGAATTTCTAATTATTGAGTTCCTTTTATGGTTGATTTTTTTTTTGTCTTTTTTTTGATTTTTTTTTTCTCGGCAAGCAAACGGAAAATCTTTCATGCGCAGATTTCTGTTGTAATGATGGAATTGCTTGATTTGGCTTTGTGTAGATAGCTGGTTTGCATTTAGAGAGGGCGTAATTTGGATGCTGGAGTTTATAATTTCATTGCCGTCTGATTTATGTGCGTTTAATCTGTTGTTGTAGGCGCTAGCTTCTCCGACACAGCGGCGCAACTTGTTGCAGGAGTTGTTTGCTGACATAGCTTTAGAGATCGATGAGCGAGCCAAAGGTAAGTCGAAATTGTCCATTTTCTGAATTAGCGGTCACCTGTATTTGATGGAAAGTTGGGAAGTCTATTTTCCTGTTGAGTAAAACTTTGTATGTTGACATCCAAAATTGTTTGCTCTTATTGTGATACTGCTATAATTGGATTGTATTTTAGAGTATGGTTGAACAATTCGAGTTTATGATTAAGATGGCATTTATTTTAGTAAACATATTAATGGTGTTTAAGGGTCATAATGCAACTGCCAGTGATAATACTTGGTATTGGCTGAGAATCATTTATTTGTCAGCTTAAAAATTATGAGAATGCTAGAAGAACATGGTTACTTTACTTCCATACCTCGGACATATGTGCCAAATGAGTGTGCACTACTGTTACTACCCCATATGTGATGTCTGGGCTTAAAAGTGGCCCATAGGCATATTGACTATTCATCGCTTTACTGCAGTGTGATTTGTATGTTGTGGAAATCTGTTCACTAATTTCCCCAATTCACATTGGTTGGGTCCTAAAGGATTTACGAGTAGTGTTCTCATTTTTGGTATTCAAATTGTGTGTCAGATATGATTCTCAGCAGGGAAGAAGATGCAATTTCTCCTGCAGAGGATAGCATGGATGGTCAGCTATGCTTTTATGATGTGCTTACTGACCATTATGTTCAGGTGCCCGCGAGTGGAAAATGCATCCTTGATTTGATTGTCCAACTATGGAGCCAGTCATTTGCATCTCATATTTTTGCCTTGTTATTCCACAAATGGGTATGTAAACATGCATCCAGTGTATTGATCTTTCCCATTCTATTTTTGAAGTTGCCCTTCTGGGAGCATAATTGCGTCTACTTGGTGATTTGTTTTGAAAAAAAATCATGTTGTCCAAATGTCTGGTCTTTTTTATCTCTTGAAAAAATTAGAAAAAACCTAGTATTTGAAGCCTGCTTATTTATGGTCAGCTATGATCTTGCAAAAAGTGCCTTTTGCCTCAGCCTAGGCACTAGACTACATTCCATAGGGCAGTCGTCTCACTCAAGACCAACTACTATTTTCCTGGAGTATTTATATGGTCAGCCTGACTTTCAAAGTAATAAGTTGTATTGTCATCTGTTCATTTATGGGGGATCTCACCTGTTGGAACTTTCACCTATAAATCAGGTGGATACAGCAGAACGGCTTTGACAATTTGTCAAACCCATTGAACATGATCTGGAAATTTGTCAACAACCTTAATATACAACTTGCTTTTCAAAATGAATGACAGTTGGTTTTCAGACATTCAACAAATGAAATTCGGGTTTGCATACTTTCCTAGGTAGTATTCATATATCATTTGGGAGAGTTTACAGATGGTGAATTGCTTTGCATGCATAGAAATGTGGAGCCTAGTAATTTGTTATAGTTAGAACAACAACAAAATCTGAATTTCAAATCATTGAGAGCTTGAAGTTGACTGTTCCTTCTTTACTCTTTTTCCTGAATTAAGTCCCTGAGATGCCGAAGAGTAAGTCTTCTATTTTTCTGGGCAGCTGTTTGAAGTTCAACTTGACAACTCTGAAGTTCTTCTTCGTTACTCATCTGCTCTTATTGAAGGTGCAACAAATGTTTTCTGGTATGGATACTAGTTTATGCTTGTTGGTTGTTAATGGTTGATAGGAATTACATCGAATTGGTTATAGATGGCTTTTGGAATGGCTTTGCAGCAATGTGAAATGTCGACTGAATTCTTAATGCTTTTTCTACTCTACTCCCATGATTGATGATATATGAAAGAAATGAATTTTCTTGTTTCCTTAATTATTTTAATATTCCTAATTCATGGTAGCCTTTTATAATCTGTTCCTCCATTGTGTAGCGTTAGGTACAGTTTGTTCTGTGAAAATAAATTTCATACGTCCTGGCTTTCAACAGAAGCAAAAAGATACAAATTGGGTTTGAACATGTGTTGGTCTCTGTGGATGATATTTGTTTTGTGATTTTATGTTTAATTACTGCCTCTTTGAGTAGCCATATGAATTGCTTTGGATTTCATATATGGCTTAGTTAGGAGGCAGAAATTAATTCAGTGTTTTGTGAGTGAGGCCTTTTGAGGGGACTCTCTGTCTCTTTCTCATCAATTGTCCTCCAAGCAGCCTCGCACATTCTCTATATAACCTTTTTTTCTTTTTTCCCCTTTTGGGAAAAAAAAAACAGCAGCAAAAAGATTTTTTGGGACCTTTTTAAAGTTCTATTTGCTTAGTTCCCATTGTTGTCCAACATTAAGCATTCGTCTTCCGGCTGCTCGTATCCATATATATAATAACAAATAGCATATTTGGATAATCAAATTTGTTCTTTTTCTTCCTTTTCAAAGTTACTAGATTTAATTGTAACCGAAAAAAAGGTTACTAGGTTTAATTTGTGCTAGCACACAATATATAAATTATTCTCCATTTGGCTTAACAAACTTATTAATGGTACTCTCTGCATATTTTCAGGATTGATACTCAATCAAATACAAGGCGATTTCAATCCCTCTTTCGTGTATGAGCCCTCAGAAAGATGACATTTATATGCTTTTGTTGAAGAACTTTACGAAATATTCATTACATTTTTGTGTTGTTTTACCCCACATTGTATTTCAGTATCTTCTTGAAGATGTTGCTTTGGAGCCCAAACGGTTGAATAAAATCCCTGTACAGGTCAGGAGTTCATGCTTTTTTTAAACTTTTACAGGGAACTTTTTACTTGATGTGGTTAACTGTCATTCTAGCCATGAGATTGATTGGGGAGCCAAAATAATTTGCGCTGGAATTTAAAATTAACTTTAGAATTCTTCATTAATTCTCAGGTCCAGCGAGATCTATTTCTTTTACTTTCGAGGTTTATATTTTTTTATAACTCAGGTGGGTTTTCTGGTAATGCATCTTCAGCCCCTGAATCAAGAAATTGTAAATTCTCCAGTAATGTGTTGATTCATGCAGTTGACAAACTCGGGAGCTTCTTAAGGCAATTTCCTCTTTTTCCGAATGCTTTTCTGGTTGGTGGTGCAGAAGACTTCTTTGTTATTGAACTTGCAGATCAGGTAAATTTTGAAACGCTCTGTGCTGTAAGTACTTTTGTTGAGTTTTTGTTCTCACACTGCATTGAATGAGGTTGATATTTTCTTTACTGGTCAGCTTCAAAAACTGAAGGTGGAACCAGTATTGCTGCACTATCTGTCGCACATAAAACTTCTCCAGGGTAATATTCTAACCAATTTCTAGGTTTAAGATTTAAGGCATCATGTGAACCTGGTATTATGGTCGCTATATATTCTAGTTAATGTATTATCAATTTAACAGGAATGGATCTGAGAATGGCCACAAGTACAAGGTTAAAGGCTTGTTTGTATAGTTTCACTTCTCCTGGTGGTCCAATGTACCCCACAAGAGCTGTTCGTCATGCTGCCTGGGATGCATTAGATTTGCTTTTTCCCGTGAGTATATTTTTCTCTATCACAGTTTTCTGTTAAAACTGGATATCTTGCTGCATTTTGAAGTCTTAGTTTTTTGTTTGTCTGCTTTGGCATTAAGCTCAAGTATTTTGCTTTACCAAGAGATATAGGTTATACTAGTAATCTTCAGTTCTTTGCAGACATCTTTCATCCTTGATAAGCTTATGCTAAGTTCTAACACACTATATACGTGCTGTTTTCCTTTTTAAGTATCTAAACCTACTATGTTATCACCAATCCTCCCATCTGTTGTTGAATGTGAGCAAAGTGGAGACCTTTGTTGATGACCTGAAAGATCCATGATAATAGATCTAAACCTTTTTGGTAAAATCATGAGATAATTTTATGACTGTAAGTTCTAAACTTATAGATAGAATAAAAGTATAGGACCTTACATGATGCTTTTAGAGAATCCTTTGTTATCGTGGCTTCAGATGGATTATAGGGTTACGCCTTTTGTTTAGCAAGTGTGGGAACATAACTTTTATTTGTGGTGCAGGTTGGGAGATATCCGCGGCATCTTATAAGCCTGTTCTTCCGACTGTTGTATCCGTGGTACTGGCCCTCTTCTTGTTGGAATTTCATAATGGATTGCATAAAGGCAGTATTGTATTCTCTGTTAGGATTAATCTATTCAAGTTTGGAGAAGCTGAGGAAGCCAAAGTTTTAAATGCTGAGAGTTTCGAAAGACGTAGCCTCCTGTATAGACTGAAAACCCCCAAGACCAAAACTCAAAGTTGTTTGATGTGTGTTGTATAAGTGATTTTGCTCGGTTTTTGCCCTCGTCTGTTTTAGTTCGACGGATATGGAATCAAATATAAGTGATTTCTATTTTAGCCTTCAATTAGATTTTCTCAATATTTGTGTTGTTTGCTTCAATTTGCTAACCTTGCCGGATATCCTAGTGTGAGAACTTTCCATTGTAAACAAAATGTAGTTTCCCTTGACATTAATCCTTAACAACTGATAGGTCATCTAAAATCATTTCAAATTGCATATATTAGTACAATTAAGATAAAGGTTTAGATAATCTAAAGGTTAACGAATAAAATTCGAACTTCTCATTTCGGTGCAAAGATGATTAATCAATTCAAAATGAGACCAAAACATTTGGCTGAGAGTGTTATCAAATGAGTTCTACTGCTCATGCTGTTGGTTCCAAGAAGCCCGTTTAGATTCAGGCTTGATGGTTCGACTAATAGGCCAGGCAGAAGGATTAGAGCAGGAGGCTTGGCTTTGTGGCTAAATTGCATGCAGGAGGTTAATACTTGGTGTGTTTTTGGGGGCTACGGTTGTTGGAATCTGAGGGTTGAAATTAACTCCATGTTAACCGCTAATGATCACCAACGATTAAACCATATATCACAGAAGAAATTCAAAGAATAATTTAACCAATCATAATGCAATTCTAAAAATGAAGAAAAGGAGAATCTTTAACCCTCTTCAAAGCAAATAGCATTACACATGAAACGAAATAGATATTTGAGGTGTGGCTCCAATATTGACGACGCAAAAAGAGAGGGCATCAGTGAGAGGAGAGATGCGAAAGAAAAGAGGGCTTTGAGTTGCAGAGGGAGAGATGAAAGGGAGACTCGGTTAATTCTTGGAATTGCAATTCCAGCTTTCTTTGTTTTCTGGGTTATTGTGGTGATCTCTGTCTGTGCTATGAGCCAAAGTAAAAGGAGAAGAGAAGAGCAGCTGCCATAGCAGCAACCAATGCAGGTCGGCACACAACCTATAATCTCTATTAAATTGCATGTGCATTTGCATAGCTTTTGTAACACGTTATTTTTAACTAGACTGCGCATGTCATTCAACTTATCACGTTACTGTTAAGTTTCCATCCATATTTGATATTGCGACACATATTTTTGATTTTAGGACAAAACGGTGGGGCCAATATGCCTAATGGCCTACCACCACAAGGAGCACCAGTGAACCCACAGATGATGGGTAAATTTGGAGAAGTTATGATGAATCAGTTTGCAGGCAATGATGAAGACCGAGGAACACCAGAGCAAGGAACACCTGAGCAAATAAGAAATCAACAGGTTGAAGAAAGGCCACTACAGTATTGAGTTGCTCAAGTTCCCTTTTGTTTATATAGTTGTTATTGAGCCAAAATTGTATTCATGATTAGCTGTGTTTGAAATTTCTTCAATATGTTTTCCCCCCATCCCCATGATCCACAAGAACTATAAAATAAATTTGCATTTCACAAGCTGCAAGCACGATGCTAGAATTTCTGAACGTTGCTCTCACCATGTCCTTCACAAAATTATTACAAATAAAAAAATTTGAAAGAAGTTGTAGAAGGCCCCTTAATCAAAGGCTGGTTGGTTTTTGCCGAAACTGCAAAGTCTTGGTCAGCTGAAAAATCTGATTATATCAGTCCAAATACCCCGCTTCTCTCTAATAAATTTAACAACCTTAAAAGAGTAACATAGAAATTTCTCTATCATGATCACAGGATATCCCTCAAAGATATCTTTATATAACCAAGTCTGTATACTGCAAAATAACAAAAACATGCAGAGTCAGTCAATTGCGCAATGTTTGTGTGAAAGAAACTAAAAAAGACCTGCGTTACATAAAAAAACAAGCCAATTGTTTCAAAGATGTTACGATTATCGGTAAAGTTATGTCTACTACTCAACATTGTCACATGATGGATTAAGAGATAACAGATATAACACATCCATGGTTGCCAGAGGTGGAAGAGCTTCAATGTTTATTGGGATGGTCAGAAGATCTGTTCAACTTTAAATGAGGCAAATTAAGTTCATAATTCTCTTTTTGCATCAATGGCAACAATGCAGGATCTACTTTGTCTTTACACAATAGATCAACTATCAATTCTGTAGTCCATGCATCTGCTGAGAAACCCTTCTCCACCATTTGTTGAATAAGTCCTGTCACCCTTACTGTCTCATTGTTATTGATAAACCCTCGAATAATTGTGTTATTCGTACAATCATCTGGAGGACAACCTTTCTCTTCCATTTCAGTAAGCAGCTTTTCTGCTTCACATGTTAGGCTGCACAGAGTCCATTAATCATTATGGTATATGTCCTTACAGCTGGTTGAAGTCCTTTTGAGGATAACCCACGAAAGAGAACCCTCGCAGATTCAATTTTCCCAGCTAGGCACAAACCTTCAATAAGAATATTGTAAATCACAATATTTACATCCAACTTCTTGCCTTCCATCTCTCTAAACAATTGGATTGCTGTAGAAAGTTGTCCACTTTTACACAGGCCATCCAGTAGAATAGCATAAGTTTGAACATCTGGAAGTTGGCCACAAGCTTGCATCTCAGAGAACAACTGTTGTGCATCACCTAATTTCCCCACTTTGCAACAACCGTCGACAAGAGTGTTATAAGTAACAGTATTTGGAACCAGTCCCTTACGAGACATTTCCCGAAGAAGCGTCATGGCCTCATCCATCATCTTACGCTTACAATATCCATTTATCAATGTGCTGTAATTAAAAACATCAACCATCGAGCCCTTGCTAAGCATTAGTTTAAAAACTTTTCTAGCCTTGCTCATTTCTCCTCGCACACAGTAACCATCCATAAGTGAATTGTATGTAACGGTATTAGGTTGAATATCCCTTTCAATCATCATTTCGACCACACCTTCTGCTTCCCCAACCATCCCCTCCTTACAAAGCGTGTCTACCAAGACACTGAATGTGCACACATCTGGAAAGAAGTTTTTACTCACCATTTCATTCAACAACCTTTTAGCTTCTTTCCACTCGCCTAATTTGCAAACTCCATGAATCAAGGATGTATAGGTAATGACATCTGGGGCAATACCCTTGCTCATCATTTCTGATAAGAGGTTCAAAGCATCATCAACTAGTTTATCCTTACAAAGACTGTCGATGATTGTGTTATAGACAACTAAGCCAGGCTTGCAAGCTCCTTCCTCCATCTTCCTAAGCAACTGAATAGCAGCTCTGTTGTTACCTTTCATGCAAAAGCCCTTTACTAGCGTGCCATAAGTAACAGCATCAGGCTGACAATTACCTGCGTTGATCATTTTATTGAAAAGTTCTGCTGCCTGAACCACTCTATTCTTGAGAAGAAAGCCGTTGATTAGAGTGTTGAAGGTAAAGACATTTGGTTCAAGACCAAGTTTGAAGAATTTTCCCAATACAGATAAACTAAACCCCATTTGATTCAGATGACAATAACAATTAATGAAAATGTTTACAGTATAAACATCATGTTCAATTCCGGACGCACCCATTTGGTTATATAATGAGATGACGGCCGAGTAATGTTTCAATTTTGCAACTTGACCCAAGATTAGTAATGTTTCAATTTTGCAACTTGACCCAAGATTTTAGTGAAACGGACAACAGAAGGCAGAGGGCGCATTTGAAGCATTCTATCGAACACATTGAAAGCATCCTCAACATTTGTGATTTTGGGTAAGTCCCTTTTTGGCTGCTCTAGTTGGGTTCTTGTAGATCTGATCGGTTTCGAAGGTTGAGAGTGAAAGAAAGCAAAGTAATTGTTGACGAAAACGGGAAAAGTGGAGTTAGAGTGAAGACAATTCATACCTCTGCTGCTCCAGCAATAACAAGAAGAAGAAGTAGCAGCAGTTGTAGTCCGTATCATCATCTTCAGCATTCTGAGTAAAAGGGCGCTCAAACCTCCCTCCAACTTGTTTCCTCGAGAAAGCTCAAGTCCGTGTTATCATGAATTCCACCAAAACTTGGATAATAAGTTCCGTACCTCATCGTTTAGTGTTAAGATTTATTTTTGAATATAAATAGGAGAATCCCTAGTTTACAAGCAAACTTTTACCATGCCCCCTTCTTTCTTTTTTTTCATTATTGAATATATCAGTTAGTTCTTTTCTAAATTTTCTTCAGTGTTCAGTGTGTATTTCTTTTCTCTTTCGATAATTTCCGTATTTACAATTTAATGAACGAGTACAATTTGGGGAGGCATTTGAATTTCCTTGCTAATTTAGGATGTAAATGATTAGGTTATTGGTTAAGGATTTAGGGTTTGTTTCTAGCTTTTGGCTTTGTATTTTATATTGTGTGTGAGAGGGAACCGTAGTATAACCGGGCAGCTATACTATTTTATTATAAAAATATCCACGTATAGCCGCTCCGCTATACTATTTATAAAACATAAAAAAGAGAGGACCCGCCTAGCAGGTAGCGCCCATTTCGCCACGTGTCAAAATAGTATAGCCGTCTGGCTATACTATTTTTTATAATAAAAACCGTAGTATCGCCGCACGGCTGTACTACTTTTATTATTATAGCTGCACGACTCTTTTTTATTTAAAATAAACAAAAATAAGATTCTCTCTTCTTTTTCTTCTTAATCGGTGTTACTAATTTGATTTTATTTGATTTTATTTTTATAGTGGAAGAGAGTTGCAAAACTATGTCCTTATGTTAGGCCATATTGGCACTCAAAAAAATTTGTGCCCTGTTTTTGGATAATTATTTGTTTTTTTCAAAAAAAAATAATTTGCATTTAGTGGTTAACGTAAAATGGATTCAAAGTTTTAGTTATAATTTTGAAAAAAAAATCAATTTAATATTTTCACAATTTTCACCAATTTCAACATATCCAAAAACAATAGTTCGTTTCCACAACTTAGCCTCCACCTAATCAACCACCCCCACAACTTAGCCTCCACCATCATACAAGCGAGTCACTGGCGGATACAAGAATGTTTTAAGAGAGAGGCTTGGTGCTGGATATTGAAAACCACAGTTTAACCAAACCAAACCACTGGTATTTACACATACTAAATAAAATATTATTATAAGTAATATACTTATATAATATATTACTTTGAAAAGTGGGTATAGTCGTACGGCTGTACTCCCTTTTTAAAATATATATATATATATATATATATATAGAAGAGCGTCTATCGATTAAAGCCACGTGTCAAAAATTACATAATAACGACTATTGTATGTTAGCTTTTTAAAAAAAAACGTGAGACGTGTATAGAACACGAATATACTGTTGAAAATAGCGTACCAACATATATATATATATACATATTGAAAAGACTATAGCCGCTCGTTTATACTATTTATTAAAAACAATTTTTTCATTTTTTATTTTTTATTTTTTTAAAAACCAATAACGCTTCCCTGCTATTCTAACTTTTTTTAAAAAAATTATTAAAAAAATCATGTATAGCCGTACGGCTATACTATATTTTACACTGAAAATAGTATGGCCTTGCTGCGATACTATTTTTTAATATAGAAAAGAGAACCCCCAACCATTCGGGGCCACGTGTAAACACGTCTTTTTAAAAAAATTTAACACATGGAGTATAGCCGCGCGGCTGTACTCATTTTTAAAAAAAGGAAATAAAAAGGAACCTTTATCGATTATTAAGTCTCCAAAATGATAAGAGCTCTTTGATAGACCAAGAGTACAAGACTAGTTTTTAGGGGTAAAAGAGTGCAAGGCTAGTAATAGCAAGCTTGTGTCTTAAGGGCATTGGCCTCCCATGAAACACCAAACAGAAAAAAGTTCCTAAAAAGTGAGAACAAAATCGAGGATAAATTGTGTTTTTAAAAAAATATATATAGTAGATTCTTCTTTATCTGCGCTTCTCTTCCACTCACTTTTCGTAGGAACCCATTTTCAGTCAATTATCGAGATCGAAACGAATCAAACAGCAAAAGCAAGCAATACTGGTTGAATATCTATAATTCCCTGGTCAAAATTATCACATGATATGCGTGTCAAGCTACTAACTTAACAAAAACAAAACAAAGCAAAATTTAAGAATACTAATTTCAAAACTCACAAGGTTATTCCGGTCGCTAGGATGGGGGAAAATCAATGGTATTCTATATTGGACATGAACTCCAACCATGCAAAGATAGAACCTGATTCATGCTCCAATGATCAACGAAAAAGTGCTCGAGAAGAATTCAACCACTCATACCATTGCAATCTAGCCAACAGAGGGGTAATTCACAATCAAACAGCAACTCACTCACTCTTACCCAAAAATACATTCAGTATTAACAGTCACCCCGCTGTCTTTAGCGAATAGACCGTCAAAAAGCAGGCATATCTGGAACTCCCCCCAGGACTATGAAGCCCGAAGGCAACGCATATCTCTGAACATCATCAATGTGACTCCTGTTACCCGATTCTACATGTAGAACCAGTGGTTGTTTAGTCCACACAATTTCTCTAAACACATAATGTCAGGATCGATGCCCAATAAACATGGAAACTATCATTTTCTGGGGCAGGATATTAGAGAAAGCTACCATAAAATAGCTAACTCAACTGCACCAAACACAAAGGACAAAACTTAAATAGTTAACAAGACTTCAATGCCAAGGAAAACAGAGATATCTACCTCATGTGAAGTACGCCACTTTACATGCAGTAGAACCAAACACATTGCAGCAGTGTGGGATTTCTTTAAGGCTCAATCCTTTCACACCTTGCAGCCAGTTTTGTCTTTGCGTGTGGAGAAACAGAGAGATAAGCTTCCCAATTCCATACCCCAACTTGTTGAATGTATAAAAAGGGATTGAAGAAGCTAACGGTCCAAAAGTGGGAGTTCAGTTAAAGCACTGAAACTGTCCATTAACCCACATATTTCATACCCATGTTCAAATAAACATAATAAGATCCCAAACTCCATAAGCAAGATTCTATAAGTTCTTTCTACGCTTAATTTCTCTCTCTAGAAAGTAGGACTTCGATAGAAATACACAAAATAGATGAGGTTGTCAAATCACCAAGCCCCCTAATGGGCCACAGAAGATGTAATAAAGCCAACACTAAAACACAACTGCTTGCGTTTTACTCTTGCATTGCTTCTGCATGGTACTTCTCCAGCTCGGCATCAAGATCTTCAGCAGATACCTTTTCACCACCACGGCCTCTTCCACCTCCATTACCACTTCCACGTCCACGGCCCCCCCTTCTAGGACCACGGCCACCCCCGCCACGTATACGTCCAAATGCACCACCCCTACTCTGTCCACTGCTTAACAACCACAAAAAATACAAAATTTAGGACTCTGATTAATTAATATGTAGCACAGATTAGATAATGAGTATGCCACATCCAACAACAAAACAGGTTCAGTCTTCCTGACTGCTACATCTCATGCCTCATACGCATGCATGAGGCACAACAAAACATCAGCTATGTTTGCAGCAGTAACTGAATTATGAAGCAACACCAGTTTCAGCCTCGTACATGTACAAGTATCGACAAGTAAATGTAAGCCTTCATAGAGTTATGTAATGAGCACAGACAAACTTCCATGACTTTCAGCCCCCTCGATAATAATAATATTAAAATCTTATTGCTTCTAGCTTTGTCCACTATAATAAGAGACTACAAGCAAAAAGATAATCAAGACTGCGAGTCTAGGTTTTCCCATTACAATAAAAGCATAGAAACTCTAAGGTTGCTTCAGTATAGACCATAAGATAGCTCCTAATAGACCCAACCCAATCATGCAAGGTCCCAATAGGCCCAACATCATCCAGCATATGCCAAATCAATGCTTGGGCCTTAGTACTCTCGTATCCCTGTCAATTCTTGGCTAGAAAGATTAGTTATTACCAAAGGAAAAAAACCATTGTTGAAACTTTTGACACAAGCAAAGATGTAGAAAGTAAGCTGTTACGGAATCTTAATATCAGAAACAGGACTTGTCATTGTAAAAACCAAAGATATAATGCCTCAAATCAGAGGCATTCATCTCTGGATACAAGAGCTTCTCGTAGCAATCAAAATTTAAAGAACCCCTTAATCCATTCAGGCATTTAACAGAAAATTCATTGTCAGGTCACAGGTTATTTGACAACTACCATCCACGATATATATATATATATATATATATATGAATTCTTCTAGAGACATTATTTCACGCTCTAGAAAACATAGTAAAGTAGTCCACATAATGATTTGCAGATACAGTAGACTTGTGACCTTGTCACAACATTCCGCATAAATAAATAAATAAATATATATATATATGAATTCTTCTAGAGACATTATTTCACGCTCTAGAAAACATAGTAAAGTAGTCCACATAATGATTTGCAGACACAGTAGACTTGTGACATTGTCACAACATTCCGCATAAAAAACACATAACTCATAGAAATTCACAAGAAGGGGGAACATGGATAAGCACACAGACCATGGAAAGAAAATTCTAAACCAAAAAGTATGGTACAAAGACATACCCCCTAGGAACTCCATTCGAATTTCCAAAGTTGCCATTAGCAGCAGGGGGCAAAGTAGGAGGTCCGCCAGGTGTTGAAATGTTCGTTCCTACAATCTCTATCTTCATTGGTTTCCCATCAAGCTGAACATTGTTGTATCTTTTAACCGCGGCAACAGCATCTGGTCGTCGTGAGAAGACTACTTCTGCCGTTCCCTAAGAAAAATAATTTTTGTTCTAAACTACAGCAGAACACAAAGAATTCTCCAGAAGGACCAATTTATGCAAAACTTGACAAGATACCTTCGATCTCCCACTTCGGTCATAATGTACTCCATATCGCTTCAGGTCACCAACCTCTGAAAACAGTTCCTGCACATAGTGAGTTGACTTTAGAAAATTCGAAAATGTAAAATGCAATATTTCTGAACTGCTCATATTTCCCAAAAAGTCCAGGGCCAATTAAAAAAAATTACTCATACTCTAATTGAATCAATTAAATTTGTAAACAAAAACCCAATCAAATTACAATATAAGATTAAATAAAAACATCTCAATACAACAGAACAAAAAGGAACTAATGTAATAGTGAAAAAAAAAATTTCACTTTGGATATATGTATTCAAAGGAAAGATTTGGGTTTGCCTTCTTAGTTCAAATTGTTTGCCTCAATTGTTGAACGAAGGCATAAAAAGGGAGTTTCAAGTTTGTTGCAAGTATTTGATTTGGTTAGCATAAAAGATTTAATGTTTATAAAGTCTGATGAAAAATTTAAAACAAGAATCCAAATCCAAACCCTTAGTTTCAAAAGCAATCCACAGACTACGAAAAAAAGAAACCCAATTGTGCTAAATCACAAATCATCGAAAGAAATCACCTTGTTAGAAAACAGATCCAGCTATAAATAAGAATTGTGAGATAGCTAAATTACAGAAGCTTCAAAAGTACAAAGCTTCAAGTTATTTCAATATAGAAAAGAGAAAATTACCTTAATGTCCTCGTTGGAAACGCCATAATCGAGATTGGAGATGTAGAGCTTGGTTCCAGTTTCAATGGCCGAGGCTCTTCCAGCTTGAGCCGGGAACGCCGCCGCCCCCTGATCCGTATACAGGTCGTGTTGCCACGCGGTCTCCGGCGCCTAAATCCCCAAAATTTATTATTAGTTTAATTCAACTTCAACTTGAGAAGATAGATCAGAGCCAAAGCCAGAGAGATTTGCTTCTACCTTGGCCGCCGCATACGGCGTCGTACGATTGGCGGCACGATTGGGCAACCGGCGGGCGGGTCCGGGTCCTGAGGCCCGGCCACGGCCTCGAGCGTTGCCCGATCCGGATTTCTTGCTGGTCTTGATGAGGTCGTCGAGGGACATGTTTAGAGGGTCCTGCATCTTGTTTGACTAGAGAGAGAAACGAAACCCTAGGAGAGAGAAAGAGGGTTAGGGTTTTCTAGCGGAGGTGGAGAGAAATGTTGAAAGTTTAGAAGTTTCAAAGGGTAGGGTACGCGAGTGAGAGAGAGAGACCAAAGGCGATGAGAGAAGTAAGAGAGAGAAAACAGTGTTTGGAGGCTGTGCGGTTTATATTGGGGGTGTTTTAAATTAAATATTTTATTAATTAAAACGCACAAATGGGGCATCCAGGTGTCGTGGTGTAGTTGGTTATCACGTCAGTCTAACACACTGAAGGTCTCCGGTTCGAGTCCGGGCGACGCCATCTGTTTTTAAGTTTTCTTTTTCTTTTCTCAAATTTTCCACTATTCATCTGTGTTACAGTTTTTTATGTACCTCAACTACTTGCTTGGTTTTGTCTTCTTCACTCTTTGGCTTTTAGGTTACAATTGTTTTCCAAAACGAATAAAAATATACTCCAAAAAGCTGCATTAGAAATTGAATATAGATCCTCTCTTTCAATATTGCTTATATATTTTATAAAAAATTAAATATAGATTTGGTTTGACGAGAAAATATAAAAGCACTTTCAAATAACCAAAAACATTTATAACTCCGTTCTTCAATATAAAAATTTATAAGTTATGTTAAAGCATTCCCAAACCACAATTAGTTTAAAGTTAGACATGAGAAAACTTTTCATCCAACCTTTATATACATTTTATTAGAACAAGTTAAAATTGTAAGCCACATATACCTTGTGGCCTATAAGCATTAAAATAGTAATAATAAAAAAATTAACGTTGAGATTAATCTTCAATTTGATGAAATGGTAAATTGAGACATGCATTAAAACTCCATGTCGTGCTCTCACTCAAAGGCGGACCCATTTCTTAAAAAACTTCAAACAACACTCAACTTTTGTATTTTCTAGTTTTACCCCCTCAGCAACATTAAATGTCCACTTCTAACTTGCTCTTCCCTTTTCTCTTCTTTCTCTTTCCCTCCCACCAACAAATGAAATAATTTTCTTTTTCAATGAGAAGCACATCACTTCTCTCAACGCCCTGAAGCTTTTCTTCCTTCTTTCTTCTCTCTCTTTCCCCTTCTGTTTTTCTCCTTGCCCTCTATATCTAAAGACCATGAAACTCTAAGACGACAAAAACTCTTCCGAAGTAAGTTGTGTGTTGTATTTTTGGCCCACACAGAGAAAAAAATTATGGATATGCTTTTGCTCTCACTTGATCTTTTATACATCGTGTTCATGTGCTCAATGGCACCATACATTTACTTGGTTGAGATTCATTATTATAACAAAATACGGTATTTTAGGACATTTTTTTGTTGTTGTTGAAATAGTACAATGTCATTTAACTATTCAAGGTTACAGACTCAATGGGACAAACGTTGCCTCATCAAAATTTTGCCTAAAAAAATCTAGTGAGAAAAACCTTAGACGAAAGAAAAAAAGTATCGCACACGCCATAAAAGGCTACAAACTAAAAACTAAAAACTAAAAACTAAACCAAAATATGAGCATAAATTTGAAGAGACACTTCGTTATTTTGGGACATTTTGTTAAGACTAGCACTCTTCTTTCCATATATACCAGAGTGGAAAATCAGTCTCAAAAAGAGCAAAACAAGACAAAGTCAACTCTCTGAGCTAACTATACAGTCGCATTGTCAAGATCCAAAGGGAAATTGGCAAAAAGGGAAAGAAGGAAAAGTTTTAAAGCAGGGCAACTGGGTCATTCCACTGTGCCGCAGGGGAGAAAAGAGGGGACCAAGAGCAGTCAAACGGGGGCAAGTTTGTCACTTCAATGTGCTTATGAACAATGTCTAGTTGGATTGAGCCTTAGTATATATAAATTTTAATCTTGTTAATTTCCTCCAATATTTTATCTATAAAATTCGAGCAAACATGAATTGCATTCTTAATGAAATGCGTTAAATATGTACTCATAATACTACTGGACTATGGTTTACTAAGAAATTGTTTGTGATTGCTTTTTTAAAATGTGAATATTTCTTTGTTTTTGTTTTTTCGTAAAGAAATGTTTAAAATGTGTTTAGATAATCAAAAGAGTTTCTGACATCAATTGACCCCAAAAAAAAAAAATTGTAAAAGTCCTACGCAAGTATTCCAATAGTTTGGAATTAGACATGGTGATAATTTTTCATCCGACCTTTATATAGTTGATTGACATAAGATATTCCTTTATCGGATAAATATAATCATTAGGTAGACTGTATTTCACAAGATAAGTATTGGCTGCACATTTTTTGTGACATAAGTCCATCATTCATAAAATAAGAAACTCATCCTGCAAGTGCATTTCTGATGCTTTGGGCAAATAGTTGAAATATAAATATATCATAAATAAAATAAAAGGAATTCACTTGCTTATGTTTTATTCAACAAATCCACTTCTCATTAATAAGTGAAATGATTTTATCCGAGGACATGCGTCAAGCTGATTGAGTTGATATGACATAGGAAAGGATTGGAACAAAAACAAAAAATCATCAATTGTAAAAAATAATACAAATATATAAGGGCCCAACCGGGTTCGAACCGGTGACCTCTTGATCTGCAGTCAAATGCTCTACCACTGAGCTATGGACCCATTTGCTTGTTAACTTTCCTGCCGCCAGATATTTATTCAAGATTTATTTTCTTTTTTGGGTGTATATTAGCCCTTTAATTGGGCCTGAATAGTTTTACTTATTATTAGACCTACCCATAGTGACACAGAAAAATAAGCGTATCCTGTTTTGGTTTTCTGCAGCTATGGTTGGCATTTTTTTTGAAATTTTTTTACTGTTTTTTAAATTCCTGTTTTTTGTTTTTTATGTTTTTGGTCATTCGCTAGGGAGGGAGAGAAGAGTAATAGTATTATATTATGTTACCTCAAGATTGTCTTCTACCTATGTGAATCATACCTGCATGCACTTGTCGGGGGAGAGGTAGAGTTTAGCCCACTTTTCTAATATGATGCCAACCCATGTGCATTTTTAAATTCCAGTTAATTATGGTTAGATTCTAAAATATCCATTTAGAAACTGATGATGTTTCCATTGTTTGCGTAATATTACATACATGACATGGTCTTTCAACCTTACCAAAAACTGCGGATTAATTAGCTAGTGAGAGCTACCAGTGGCCAAATCTTAGGAAGCTACCAGAAACATTCAAACATTCAACACAGCCAAAACAAATCAAAATAAAGAAGGGATGCCTAATATTTTACTAAAATTCGCCATAAACTTAACAAGTTAACCATGGATATAATCTGAAATGTAATCCAAGAAAATAAAGAAGTAAAACCATTGAGCTATTGAAGCATCTAAAAAAGAATTACATGGAACTTTATATTAGTTTCTAGAGAACAACATCAAGCCATCATCAACCTCTCTGCGTCTCTCTGTCCCCTCCCACAAGGCCAAGGACCGCACCACAAAAGCCGAACCCGCCACAATCAAAGCAGCAAACACCGTAGGCACAAAGAAATCCAAGTTGGACCTCCGAACCATGTTAGTCGGGAAGCACATTGCCTCTCTTGGATAATCCAAGGGTATTCTAACAAACCCCTCTCCAGCACAAGACTTGGAGAAGGGCGAGGAGGGAGATATGGCCGTGACGAATGCAATCTCAGGAGAGAAAGAAGCCACGGCCACTGTCACCGTCAGAAAAAGAGTCCAGGTGGCCGCATAGAGAAAAACCGGCCACCTGGACGTGAGGGCTCGGAGAAGTGAGTGGAAGAACGGGAGAGACATGTCACGAAGTTGTGGAGGTTTGTGGAGGAAGGTGGGTTCAGTGTGTTAACAACATTTATGGGACGGAAGATAAGGGGGTGGAAGCACGTTGAGTGTTGCTGATCATTTTCAATTTTTCATGGTTTTTTATTGTTATTACAAAATTGTCCCTTGGTTGTTGGTTCAGTTGCATCGTTCGCGCCTTAGAGGCTCTCACGATTTTCTTCTGTAATAATTAATTAAACTTTCATCCACCACAGAAAAAGGTCAATTAATGAATATTCAAATTTATTTGATGAACCAGTCCAAGTTCCACTGTCAAGTCTAGGATGGAGAAACTCAGGTAGTGTAGGAGGTGAAGATGAATTCTGAAAACCAAATCATGGAATGTGGCTGTAGTTGGCAATCCAATGGATCTTCAAAGGTAATTATATGTAGAGAGAAGTTCATCTCTTTGAGACCAAGAAATAGTGGAAAACCAAAAGGCATGTAAAGCAAAGCTGAGGCACGCAAATTGGTCTCTTAGCAAGAAATATTGGAAAACAATCGACCACTATTTTCAGTTGTTGGTTACAAACCAAGATTCCAAATAAGCTTGGTTATAGCCTACGAACAATTACATACTACTTTCAACTTGCCAAGCCTATAACTGCTGCATCAGGAAGGTGACCCCCGGGAACTTCTGGGACCGTGCATATATCATATCGCTGCTCAGGATGTGATGCCATTACCATCAAACCCATGTTGCAGCAATGGAAGTGAACTCAGATGCAGCCAGGAAGATGTCCTTGCAGTTATGTGAACTATAAATTGGTCATCTGTGGAATGTCCAAGCTCACCGTTCTTGGCAAGTAGCAACTTGCATGATCACATGTAACAAGACACCAGAATGGCTGTCTGCACCCTCCTGCAAACTGTCCACAATTATTAAGTAGATCTCCTTCTCTAGTCTCCAGACCATTTTATTTTTCTCAGTTTGTGAAAATCTGACTCAAATGAATATAAGAGGTGAAGAATGAGGGAGCATTCAACATGGCCACTTTAGCTTCACACTCCACTGTTGTGCATGTTAAACACCTCAACCTGAAATATTTCATTTAAAACTTTAGAAACCAGTAGAAAAGGACATGTTTATCCTTTCTGATATCAGACAAGGTTACCATGAACAAATTTCAAGACTTTGAATCCCAAGTTTTCCACCAAGTTTGAATGAGAGAGAGAGAGAGAGGTTTGTACAAAACTTATGATTACACGTGAAGGGAAGGATGAATTTACCTTAACAAGGCAAACTCCACGAGTAGTCCTTGTACTCATCATGGCCTTAATATGATCATTACCCTGAAAAAATATTTGTATTCTTTCATCATAGTCAATACCAAACACCGTCCACGAGCAAATCAGAGGTTCAGCCATCCATTTTAGCACATTCGCAAGTTTTGACCAGCATATTTGTAGATTCAACAATTAACAAATCCTGCATGATTCCAACTTTATTTACTCCAATAAGCATTGCAGTGCCAAAATCCAAGTTAAGTCAACAAGCCTAAATCTCCCATCTTGAAATACCTTCACTTTGCACATGTAAAGCTGGGGAGCTTTTTGTTTTTCGTTACTGGGACCAATGTGCGCCATTTGTTGTAATGACCTTAATAATAAGGGTGCCAATCCTTCTGAGGATGAGCAGGTTTACCCAAGTCAAATGATCTGAAGAGAATTCCCTAACAAGGTGCCGATCCTCCTGTTATAATGTAAAGCCTCATCAATATTTGTCACTCAGATTTATTCAGTCAATGGGCAAAGGGTTAAAAATTACAAAATAAGAAGCAAAAACCAATAGCAATGAGAATGTCAGATAAAGAGGACCAATATATGCAGATTAACATGCATGATCATAAGAATCTCCTTACATTGAAGATTGATAAAAACAACTAAATGATTCTGTGACAGAAAATGGAAATAGCTAAGTAGGTTTAAGGGACTTCACCCTGCAATTTCAGTAGTTCTAGTATTTGAGGACCAACCAGACTGAGCAGTAGGGCTTCCAGTGAAAGAGTTCAAAGTCATTACAGACCAGATTATAAATCTTGGGAACAAGTCTAACTGTTTTGGCGTTGAATGCCAACAAAAAATACCACAAAGAAACTTTCAAGAACAGAGACAACTTGAAGGTCCAAGACATGCTCCAGGCAGAAAGTTAGTTCTACTGTCCCTGGCCTTTTTCTTTTTGGCAATGGGTGGCATCCTTCCCCCTCTCATATAATGCCCCTCCCTGTCGCAGTCCATACTCAAATGGAATGCATACCACAAGATTAACAGACCATTAGACTATTTTCTACAACTATAACATACATAACTAAGTTGGAAACTTAACAAAACAACAGTCTGTGCCAGGATGAAATACTTTACCAAATTGCTCAGTCAACAGCTTGAAATACGGGAATTTGAGTTAGAGAACAGTAAGATGTGAGGTTTCCTTCTAGTTTTCCCACCATCAGCTTGTAGGTCCATTGACACCATCCTCTTCATTCCAACAATGTGCCCAAATATTAAAGAGAATGGATAAATTAGTCTTTTACTCTTTGGCTTCAGCCAAAGAACATAACAGAGGCAAATGAAAAAACACCATACAAGAAACCAAATAACGGTAGCGAATACACAGGAGATGACCATTGCTGCCATCGTTCCAGTAATCAGGACCAGAATAACAACAATGGCATGCTTATACTGAAGGTCTTGATGCTATTAGGTAGCATAAACTAATAATACACTACCAAACAACGCTGCTGCTCAAAATTAGTCATGAGGTGATGCAGCATTGAAAGAGAGACCCTATAAGAGTTTCCCAACTCTTAGCTAAACCCTGTAAGTTAATATGTGAACACACAAGGATTAAAGTACTTTTGGAACAATTTTGATGAACCAAACTCTCCACATTCAGCTATAAGAGCATTGTCAGGAAAAATATGAACATGAAAGTGATATTTGCACAACACTTTCCACAGGCAGGCTCAGCAACCAACAAAACATGTCAATGCACTCCCTGCAAAAGGACATACTCTTATGGTAAATTACACTCACAAATAAAAGAAGTGAATCATGTTACGACAGCAAGGGAATCGCTTTGGATCTCAGTATCCCATTGCAAAAATTGAAGTGTTTTTGCAGTTATGTCATTGCAAAAATATGGATACTAGCATGCGTTGGACATATAAAACCATTAACTACAGCAAACAAAAGACCCAGACTTAAACAATCAAAAGGACCAAACCCCAACATCAGAATCATAGAAAACAGAAACAGGTATGAATTTGGGTAAAATTCATAGTGAATAAAAATATTACAGTCCCATATCACACATACAAACATTCACATCAGAGTACAGCACAATCTAATGTCGGATTTTCATATTACGAATACAAATTAAAGAAGAATACTCGCAAATTTAAATAAAGATAGGCAATTGGGAAAAACGAACTTCCATTAGAAATTTAGACTACGACAGAACAATCAGTACTTACTTACATGAAAAGCATCAAAACCCACAAACCCTAACCCTAATTTCTTCACACCCCCATCCCTAAACCCAAAACACATAAACAATCCAACTCTTCAAGAGCTAGTAAACTTGGTAACCGCCTTGGTCCCCTCAGAAACAGCGTGCTTGGCGAGCTCACCAGGAAGCACAAGTCTCACAGCTGTCTGGATCTCCCGAGAAGTAATCGTGGGCTTCTTGTTGTACCTTGCAAGCCTGGAAGACTCCTGAGCGAGCTTCTCGAAGATATCATTGATGAAGCTGTTCATGATGCCCATGGCCTTGCTGGAGATCCCGATATCAGGGTGGACCTGCTTCAGCACCTTAAAGATGTAGATCTTGTAGGTCTCTACGCTCTTCTTCGATCTCTTCTTCTTCTTATCTCCGGCGGCAGCTCCGGCTTCCTTCGGGAGCTTCTTGCCGGCCTTGGGCTTCTTCTCAGCTGGGGCTTTCTCAGCCACCGTAGACTTCTTCTCCTCAGCTGGCTTTTTCTCGGCGGGCTTCTTCTCGGCTTTGGGCGCCATCGGAAATTTTCTCTTTTTCTCCGGGAAGGAAATGTAAACTTTGACAAGAGGATATTGCGAGGACTTGCAAATTGTGAGATGAGGAGGAAGGGGTCAGGGCCTGATATTTATAGTAGGTCGTTTCTTCGTCTTTTTGTTGGAAAGGTGCGGATCGGTGACGTGGTGAGCACCGGCCGTTGGATTTTGTGGAGTAAAATTGGAGATCGACGGCTTCAATCGATGCGTAAAGTACCGGTTTGCTTGTTTATTGGGGTGTGCACGTGGTGTGTTTTGCTTGGTTTAAATGAGAAGGTGCGGATCGATGAGCTGGAGGGAAATGTTCTTATTGTTCGCCTGGTAAAATCGTTTTATGTGATAATGTTTTCATACATATATATTTCAATTACCATTATGTGCGTCCACAAATGACCCAAGAATAATAATAATAAGTTACAAACAAAAAAAGAAATCCAAATTAAAAGACCTGTTTTAACAAATTGTACATAGTTTAATAAGTGGAACAAATCATGGGCGGAATTACCAATAAGGCTACATTGGGCAGCTTTTTTAATCTATTGTAGCCCATGTTGTTTTTGAAGGAAAACAAAATTAAACCTATATAGCCCATTAACTTGCCGTTTTCACTTGTGGTTGGGGCCCTTGTTTTGTGGTCTTCTTGGCGATTTTCCTATTATTTCTATAAAGACATCTTTTCATATAAAAATGAAAAAATTACAACACATTAATAGGGAAATATTATTCTTCCAAAGTCTGTTTTGTGGTTTTCTTGGAGGTTTCCCCATTGTTCTTATGTTAACCTTTTTGTTGCATTTAATCTATATTTGTTTTATGTTAAATTTATTGGAAATTAGTTTATAAGGCTATGATCTAGCGTGGTTTATATGATTTAATGTATACTTTTATTTCTAGAAAAAAATATAGAAATTGTAAGTTAAAAAATATAATTAGATTTTCATGCAAGGTCGTTTGGTGAATAGGGTTATGTAGTTAGACAAGATTTCTAATCCTAATAATATGTTTGGTTGCCTAAAAACAATTATATATAATCCTACTAGGCCAAATGTGGTAGGATCCAATATATTGGAATTGGATTGGATTATATATAATCCTACTAAGTTCATAATAGCACATTTTAATTCATTCAACCCCTTAATGATGTGTGTTCTATCAAACACATCATTAGATTAGCGTTATCATTTTTAATCCAACATAATCCAATTCTTTTTCATAATCCAATATCATTCACCAAAACATAACCTCAATCTCTTGTTTTTGTGAATTGAGCATTTTGTCGTAGTTAAGACAAAGGTGTTCCATCGCATGCTCCTAACTTATAATCATCAGAAATAAAGTAGCCGGTGTTTGTTTGTTAATTTATTTTATTTCTCTTGATAAGGTAGGCTTCATTTGATTTACAAGGGAAATGTTAAAAAAATAACCATTCAAGTATTGTTGGGCACGAAATCGGTTGTGCCATTTTCAAACCGAGTAGACTCCAATTTGACACTTGTTTTTATGTTTACATTAAAAAAGTGTAATCCAAGTGTAGACATGGAATTTTTGGTGAATTAAATCCCACTAAGTAAGAAAATAATTAGGATTTGGTGAATTAAATTGTGGGCCCCATAATTCGCCCATGTGGCGTGTGACTCATCAAAATCGGATTAGTTGTCAAAAAGTGACACGTGGCGACATCCGACGGAGTGAATCAAACAGTTCAAAGTGAAGACAAAATTAAAGGAAAGAATCTTTTGTGATTGACTTTAATTTAAATCAAATATTAATCAAGTTAATCAATCACAGATAATTTGGTTAAATTGCCAAATTATTGGAATTGATTTTAAAATCAAATCAGAATTCCACAAAGGAAGGTTTTAAAGAGGAAAAGTTATTTAGAAGAGCCACAAAGCACCCTACTTTGGAAGAGCCACAAAGCACCCTACTCAGAAGAAACAGAAAACTCTCTGCATTCTTCACCCTACTTTGGAAGAGCCACAAAGCACAACAAATACGTGCCGGTTCCTTCACCATAGAAAAATCCCAAACACCAAACAAGCTTCGTGCTACCCGTTTGATCAAGATCAAGTCTCCACGACCCTTGTATCAAACATAAATTTTCTTTAAAAACTTTGGAGATCGAATCAGAAGATTCAATACAGAGATTGTAACCTTGAATTTCATTAATACAATATTATTTTATACACGTGTTCTTGTCTCATTTGTCGAAGGAAATTCGTGTTTACACCAAGGTTACAAAATGAGAATACTCATGGGTATCATGTATATGTGTATGAGTCTTTAAGTACCGAGATAGTCTTTGTGCGCTACATATGTGGCTCACTCTCTCCCTTTCAATTGGAATCTTGTACAATCAAAGATTCTATCACGCATTGCAATCAATTAGAATGGTAGATGTAATGTTGGCTTTTACATGAGCTTGAAATCATTGAGGTTGTTAAGTTAATGATTTTCCCTTCGCAAGATTATAAGTAAGAAATATTTAGTACTTTTTTTTTTTTTTTCAAATTTCAAGTATACAATTGATGTGTTTAACTTCACATTAATATTAGATTTGAAAATGTGCATAAGTGTCGGAAAAAGGAAAGACCAAAAAAAAAAAAAAGTGTGTATTGTAATTGTGCTAAATAACCAAAAAACCTAGGAGAAGGAAAAGAATAATTGACTTGGGCCTAAAACACAAAGCCACCCAATAGTAATTTGGGTTCATTTGGCTTCTCTCTCATTTTAGCTCCACCAAAACTAAATCACATCGCTTAACAATTGACTAGCTTGTTACATTCAATAAGTAATTGTTATGTTAAACAATCGATACGTAAATTCCTTTTGGTACGTTCACTAAGTAATTGTCATGTTATAAATGAGTTGGTATTACAATGTTACATTCAAAAAAAAAATTTTCATATTATGTGCTGAATGAGTTGGTATTACAAGAGCTAGGCATTAAGAAAGAGTATATATACTGATTGGTAATTTATAATTAAAAAGCTTATGCTTTCTTTTTTATAAGTTAAAAATAGTGACTAAATAAGTTAAGAAATAAATCAAGCTTTATCTCTTTTTGATTATTCTGAGTTTGCAATCTTAGTTAGAATGCCTATGACAGAGTTTCTTCGATCCTGCGTTATCGTTAATGGAGGCATATAAGATTGTCTTACTTTTGATGTTAGACCACTTCGTTATTGCAATGACCCTTTGTGGCTAGTTTGTATTGATCATTTGTGGCTTGTTGATAAGGAGTCTCTCCTATAATATCGAGGTTCCTAACTTGGGCCAAGACCAAGACGTGCCCTGGACTGTGAGGTTGGGTTGATCTTTCAAGCTAACATGCACACTTCAAGCAACTATAAGAATAGGGGTAAACTGGCTGGACACCAGTCGAACCCGCTTCGATGACTAAGTTATAGTGGTTTTATAGTAAAGAGATGGATAGAAAGTTTCTGGAAAATATTTATTATCTTTGTCTCAATGCAAATGAAGAGTATCTATAGAGGGAAAATGAGAGATCATATCTCCTTAAATCTTGCCAAAAATGAGATCTTCAACCATTTTCAATGATGGGGTTGGATAATGGTTATGAGCATTAGTCACTATGTTGATTATCAAGGATCAAGTAGCAAGGCGACACCTAGTTTGGATGTGAAGCGGATTAAATGATCCATTTTAGTCACCATGTCGGTATTAGGTGTGTGAAGTGACATGGTCTGATAGGGATCTGGTTGTATTATAATACTAGCACTTCTGCCCTTCTAGTCACAAGACATCAGAGTGGACTCGGGGCGATCAATTTGGTCGCACCAAAACTCTAGGGCGCACGATGTCTCCTAATAAGCCTGACTGGAAGAACTACTAGAAATACACAGGGTGGTCAACCTGGTCAGGTCGATAGGTGAATGACCTAGCATTTCTTGGCCACCTGGTACTTTCTGATAGGCTTGACTATATGACCCATTAACATGGATAGTGATTTTTTTGACTGAATACAATTCTAGAATTTCTAAAAAAAAATAAAATAAACCAATTATTGTTTGTGGTAAAAATAAAAAATAATAAATAAAATTCCAATATATTTCCTTGGCAAAAATTAATTCCCTCTTCTCTTCCTCTCCCTCCATAATCAGCAGCATCCATAATCCAACAAGCATACACAATCCACAGCCACCTTCACTCTCGACATCGATAAAAAACCGACCAATTACCCAGTCTCCCAATCCCCAACAAAATTCAAACCAATCCAATGAATTTTGTTGATGCTAAGAACAACCCAACAAATCAAACAAAAGCTACTCAGAGCCCAATTGACTGACGACTGTGTATGAGTTGAGTACATCTTCAACCTCAGATGGCTCAAATCTAAACCCGAAAGTAAACACTTTCATTTCAAACCCAAAATGAAGATCACTCGCCCTCATCGTCCTCTCACCAACTCTATCATTCACTCAAAACCCAGAAATATCTGCTCCTCTTCCAAACCCACCTCCCAAGATAATGACGAAAATGACGACTCCCACTTCGTTTCGAGCCTAAGCGACGTCGTTCGAGGAAAGCAGAGCTGGAAAGTCGCCTTCAACGACCCCTTCATTTCAATCGCATTGAAGTCCCATCACGTTGAGAAGGTTCTGATCCAGAATGTAAGGAATCCCAGGTTAGCCTTGCGGTTTTTCAATTTCTTGGGCCTGCACAAAAGCTTCAATCACTCTACGGCGTCGTTTTGCATTTTGATTCATGCCCTGGTTCAGTCCAATCTCTTTTGGCCTGCCTCCTCGCTTTTACAGACCCTCTTGCTACGTGGGTTGAACCCAAATGAGGTTTTTCAGTCTTTGTTGAATTGTTATAGGAAACTGAACTGCTCGTCGAGTTTGGGTTTTGATTTGTTGGTTCAAAATTATGTGCAAAATAAGAGAGTGTTGGATGGTGTTGTGGTTGTGAGGCTCATGAGGGAGTGTGAAATTTTGGCTGAGGTTAGAACCTTGAATGCCCTCTTAAATGGGTTGGTGAGAATTAGGCATTTCAATATGGTTCTGCAACTTTTTGATGAGTTTGTCAATGTAAGTCTTCGGCCTGATGCTTATATGTACACGGCTGTGGTTAGGAGCTTGTGTGAATTGAAAGATGTACACAAGGCTAAAGAAGTGATTCATTACGCGGAATCAAATAAGTGTGAGTTGAGTGTTGTTACATATAATGTGTTGATTCATGGACTCTGCAAGTGCCAGAGGGCTAGGGAGGCTGTAGAGATCAAGAATTTATTGGGGCAAAAGGGATTGAAAGCAGACATGGTGACGTATTGTACATTGGTGCTTGGGTTGTGCAAAGTGCAAGAATTTGAGGTTGGTGTGGAGCTAATGAATGAAATGATTGAGCTGGGGTTTGTTCCGAGTGAAGCGGCTCTTTCGGGTCTCATGGAGGGACTGAGGAGGAAAGGGAAGATTGAAGATGCTTTTGATTTAGTGAATAGAATGGGAGAAGTTGGGGTGGTGCCTAATTTGTTTGCTTATAATTCATTGATCAATTCTTTGTGTAAGGATGGGAAACTGGAGGAAGCAGAATTACTTTTTGATAACATGGGCAAGAAGGGTATGTTTCCCAATGATGTAACATATTCTATTTTGATTGATTCGTTCTGCCGAAGGGGAATGTTGGATGTTGCACTTTGTTATTTTGGTAAAATGACCAATGCTGGGATTAGAGTAACTGTGTATCCCTACAATTCTTTGATAAGCGGGCAATGCAAGTTTGGAAAATTGAGTGTGGCAGAAAACCTCTTCAGTGAGATGATGAATAAAGGAGTGGCTCCAACCGTTGTAACCTATACATCATTGATAAATGGATACTGCAAAGAAGAAGAAATGCACAAGGCATTTAGGCTGTATCATGAAATGATGGCAAAAGGCATCACACCAAACACTTATACCTTCACTGTAATCATTTCAGGTCTTTGTCGTGCAAATATGATGGGTGAAGCAACTAAGTTCTTTGATGAAATGGTGGAAAGGGGCATTTTGCCAAATGAGGTCACTTATAATCTTATGATTGATGGTCACTGCCGAGAAGGCAACATGGTTAGAGCCTTTGAATTGTTTGATGAAATGGTCAAAAAGGGGCTTGTACCAGACACATATACATATAGACCTCTAATAAGTGGTCTTTGTTCAACAGGTAGAGTGTCTGAAGCCAAAAAGTTTGTAGATGACCTTCACAAAGAGAATTATAAGTTAAATGAGATGTGCTATAGTGCACTACTACATGGTTATTGCAAGGAAGGAAGATTGCATGATGCATTAGGTGCTTGTCGTGAGATGATTGAAAGAGGAGTAGACATGGATCTTGTGTGTTATGCGGTACTTATTTGTGGAGCTTTAAAGCAACAGGATACTGGAAGATTATTTGGTCTCTTTAACGAGATGCATAATCAGGGACTGAGGCCTGATAATGTAATATATACAAGTATGATTGATGTATATGGGAAAACAGGAAAACTTGACAAGGCATTTGGAGTTTGGGATATAATGGTTGGTGAAGGATGCTTACCTAATGTTGTGACATACACTGCCTTGGTATATGGGTTATGTAAGGCAGGTTATATGGATAAAGCAGAGCTTCTTTGTAAGGATATGCTCTTCGCTGATACCCTTCCTAATCATGTTACATATGGTTGTTTCTTAGATCACCTTAGCAAAGAAGGAAGCATGGAAAAAGCTATACAGCTGCATAATGCCATGCTTGCGCGGTTGTCGGCAAACACTGTCACATACAATATACTTATCAGGGGTTTTTGCAAAATGGGTAAGTTTCAGGAAGCTTCAGACCTCCTTGTTGAGATGACAGCCAATGGTGTTTACCCAGATTGTATCACCTATTCAACATTTATCTTTGAGCATTGTAGGAGCGGCAATTTGCTAGAAGCTATTAAATTGTGGGATGTCATGCTAGATAGGGGTCTGAAGCCTGATATTCTAGCATATAACTTTTTGATATATGGTTGTTGTGTCACTGGAGAACTAGCCAAGGCTTTTGAGTTGCGTGATGACATGATGAAAAGAGGGTTGAAGCCAGATCGAGTTACATATAACACACTCATCCGTGGAACTTGCAACGCACTCATCCATGGAACTTCCCTGACAGGTTGAGTTCTGTCCATCAGCTGCTAGAAATGCTGGAAGAGTCTTCCATATGTCCCATATGGAACCAGGCATGTGTTCTGTTACCTTCAAATACTGACATTTTTTTAGCTTAGTTATACTTCTGACATTGACAAGATGACCTGGAATTCTTTTATGTACATTATTCCAACCCTATATGTTAAGGTAGAAGATGTAAGAGAGAGACAATGTAATGTATCAACAAGCGGATGAGCAACATAGAGCTGAGAGAAACTTTGAATTGATTGTTTGTCAGCAACATGAAATAAATCCATAAAACTTGGGTCTTCCCTTAGGGATGAAAGTTATTGTTGTCATTCTTTATACAGAAAGAAACCTCCAACAAGTTTCGTTGCTTAGGCAGTCGAGAAAAGGAGAATCAAGTCTAACTCAGTTGCACATATTTTTCCTCATGCCTTGTGAGTTTATGATCTTTTATTTTGTTGTACAATGACGAGAAGCTCAGAAACAAAACAATTGCACTGAATGGATCTGGCCTTTCCCAAACTAAAGGTATCAGCAGCCACCTGAGAGTCGATAATCTGATGGACAATATAAATGTATTCGGTGTTTTTCTTTTCTGTTTGCGTATAAACAGGGAGTGTGGTGAGTGTTCTTCTTTAGCGACATTATTTTTTCTAGCACTTTGGGCCGTGACTTTCATCTCAGAGGTTAGACTCAAACTGGTGTTTTTTAGGTATTGAGTTTGAAATTTGATAGTCACAAGTAGAAGCCACAAAATTCTAAATGGTGCATTCGCCATTGGCACCAATTATGATTACAAAATAATGCATTGCGAGGCAACTAAACAATGCTTTGTTTGGGCTTGGCAGGGCATGTTCCATTAATCCTCTCGCTATGAATGACAGAGACCGAATTGGCGCTACAGGCACACACGAATGAGCAAGAACCAGTTTCAGAACCAATTATAACAGCATACAGCTGTTTTCTGCATGGTTAAAAATAGTAAAACACTTTTCTGCAGTTGAAAAAACAAATCCGGTGTTTCTACCTTCAGGAGATGATATAACTTAGCATCCAGATATAACTATTAGGAGAAACTCAGACACTCATTGCATATGTTCTGCCATCTTCCTATATAAACTGAGTTCACAGAATTTGTTCTCGACGAAGGTAAGACTGTAAGGTAAAACTTGAACAACAAACCAAGTATTATAATTCAGTCAGGTTCACAGCACCACAAACTATTAACATTTCACTTAAAAGTAAAACAGAGGTTGAGAAAAATCGCCATAAATAAACGCCAGACTTCTTAGCTGGCACGACTTTTGATAACATCAAGACCAATCTCAGTCGGATCAGTAGCCTGCAGCTCTACTTGTATACCATCCAGTTCTCTCTTGAACCTGTCCTTGGAGCTTGCATAAATCATCTTGCTTCTCACCCTTGATGTATCAGGAGACCTATGAACGGCAACGAACATAAGCAAAAATGACGAGAAAACGAGAGGTTTTTTTAGCTTATAATATTACCATGCAATGAAGAAAATCCTGCTTTTCTGACAATTCTCCTCAGTCACAAAGTCAAAATCATAGACAGCATATCTGCATTCATCAGCGGGAAGGCTTGCAGTAAAGTTTTCATAGCTTTCAGCTGGCTCGCCAAGTTTCTCCACAATCACCTGCTTTTGCTCCTCCTCAATCTTGAATACTATGAAGCGGTACGTTCTTTTAGCCTTCAATTCCAGAAACTTCAGCTTGCAGTCATCATCCACAGCAAATCCCGACGCTGCATTAGCCTGATCAGAGAACGAAACACAAAATAGATGTTATTCTCATGCATCCACCCAAAGAATAATACCATGCAACTAGGGAAGCCAACTTCTTTCCCAAAACCAAGACACTTTCATTTCTAAACACTAAACATATATTAATTCTCCAGCTCATCCAAAACAGAATCATAGAAATTGCCAAGAAAACAATTAACAATATCTTACAATGTTAAACCAAAGTTATCAAGTCATGACACCAGATATTACAATGTCAAGGTGTCATTCCCCGAAATTTAAATCCCACAAAGTTTTCTACTCACAACAGGAAAACAGCTAGTATGCAGTGATCATTATAAAATCACTGATGCAGATCCTAAAAAGACTATTCCAGAGATTTGATTCTTTTTGGGTTTGGTCTGCCCATTAGACATACTGGACTTGAAAATAATTTTAAAGTCTGTAGCCTCCTTCCTCTCTTTCTCTCCCTCGACTGTTTCTCTCGAGTAGTAACTAATGATACAGGGCTCATCTTGAAGCCCTTGACTCTGAGCCTGCATGATGCAGGATAGCCTAGAGCTCAGGCATCTAAACTACACAGGAATATACCAGAAATGTGAAACTGAGACCTAAGCACGACCCAAGTTTCATCACGAGCAATGAACAAAAAAGGAATAAGGTTACTTGAGGCAGGTTTCCTCTTTGGTTTAGCTTCAACCCAGGATTACAGACTCTCCATGACGCACCCAAGTTTTACCCTGTCCTGCACCAGGGTGCACAGATATAATAAGCTTTGCTGCCCCAATCCCAATTTCTAGACCAGGGCAAGTAAGCGCACTTGTGCTATGCTAGCAATATTAAGATCAACCACAATTCAGAATTGCAACATGCATAAGGGATCAAATTGGTTTGCTCAAACGAAAGTGTCGATGAGTGCTGCCAGATGAGCAACCTAGAATTTAGTTCTGATCAGCTAGTTGACATAATTGCAATAGTGAGCAATTGAACCCCAACTACAGGTCAAATAAAAGAATACAGAAAGCGAGTAAATGTCAGTCAAACAATGTATCTAAGAATTGACACCAACAGCGCAATGCAACTATGCACATACTTCACAATCAACATGACAATTTTGAACTCAAACACACGTGCGCCACCAACATCAACACTTTCAGAACCGACATCAAAATGCCAAATATAAAAGAAACCCAGAATCCCACCAAAATGAACATAAAACATATACCCAAAAATCAAAAATAAAAGATTAGTACAACACTTCGGTTTTAAGCAAATATCATCATCTACTGGCAAACTAAATTATATAAAAATTAAAACAAAACCCAAATTCAGATCCATAACAATTCGATTTTCAGAAGTGCATATAAAACCCATCACAGATCAGAGACAAGAGATAGAGATCATAACCCAAATTACTTTAACCAGCCAAAAAGATAAGATAAGCGATAAAAAATTACAAAATTAAAACCAATGTGTAGGGAAAGGGAAATGGGAGAGACCGAGAGAGAAACTGACCATGGCGGTTGCAGAAAATCTAGGCCAAAACGAAAAATGAGCTGAAAATCTGTGACTCTCAGAGACAATGAAGGACTCTCTGCTCCTTTTCTACGTTGCTCTGTGCTTTGAGCTTGTGCTATGGAGACGGTGGCTGTGGCTTCTTCACCCACCTCCACTCCTCTAAATATCATCATGGAGGTCATGTCATGCGTGACAACGGGGAGAAGAGAAAGTAGGTCTCTCCAACCATGGCGCGACGCGTGGAGGATATTGGAAAAGACGATTATGCCCTGCGTGTCACGTTGCGGGTCGCGACTTGCCACCCATCCGGGAGTCGGTAATCGAGCCAATGACCCGCCCGTGATATTTAAATTGGAAAATCCAGCCCCATTTGTTCTTGCCGGACCCAAAAAGAAGTTTATTGAATGATACTTTACCTTTTTTGGGGGTAATTATTGGAATCAGCAAATAAATTATTCTAAATTGATAATAATCTTTTCTTTTAAAAGTAACGATAAAATTATTCTTCTAAATAATGCACAAGCACATGCTCATACAAATTGGTGTCTCCTCTCCATGGCCATCCAAAGTAATGCAAATGTTAGAACACGATCAACAAGAAGTTTTTCGGGCCTAATATTAGGGTGGCAATTTTTGACACAACATAACTATTTTACTAACTTAGTTTTGCCACGATAAACATATTCAATTAATATTTTATGAAGGATATAATTCTTTTTTTATTGGAAAAAATACTAGTAAATCAAGAGCTAATTGATTTTTTTTTTCTTTCTAATAGTATGTATGGAATGAGCAATTTATAATATACTTTCTTTATGATTTTGTAAATATTTATAATTTACAGAATTTTTATTATCTATATATATAAAGTAAAAGGCATAGAATGGTAAAACATTCAAAATACCAAGAAATGCCATTGGTTAATGCAAATATTAAGAATTAAAATTATTAATTAAATGAGGATAATATGGTAAATTCATATTTTTTATATTTAAAAAATTAAAATTAAAAGAAAAATAATATAATAGATCCTATTTTTATGGAACACATCTACTCATTATCTTTTTTAATTCTAAAATAAATTTAAAATTTAAAATAAAAAGTCTCTCGCAGAGTATAAGTGTGTGCGAAGAGGCTCGTATATATAATGTATAAGTAAGTTGATTTGTTTGGGAATAAAGTAAATTTAGTATTAACTTTTTGCTCGATTGACACGTGGATTAACCCGAACACAATATGATTATAAATGAGTAGAGTTTTGATTGACTAATTTTCAAAGTGAAAACAAATGACATGACACCAACACAACCACAAACCATAATTGGCACCAACCTAGATCAACATTTTAAAAATGGGCCTCGTGTATATTCATGAAAATAAAAATTCAAATTATTTGTGATTTCTTAGAGTTTTTTTTTCCTTGTTTGTGTGTGCTTTAAGTTCAAAGCGCTTTTTGTTGAGTTTGTGCAAATGATTCAAACAATGATATTTTCTATGTAAACCGATCAACCGAAATGCTTAGAGGAGGTTGGCGAAGATGTTGTCAAGCTAATCAACACTACGACCGACCAACCGTTTCATGTCACAAGCACTTTCTTGTTTTGTTTCCTCTGTGAATTTGATTCCTATTTGGATTATAACTCTGCCCATATAACCATAAGTCTTATATATTATAAATAGGACTTTTAGGGAGCCTTATTCGTGATCATTTGTGAACCCTAATTACATGCGAGCGTGAAGTAAACACTCATGTGCTTGTAATTGTTTATCGTGTGCTTGTAATTGTTTATCATTCTTCTTATGACATGTTTACTTATCATGAATGAGCATTGGATTAATTCCAATTCATGTTTGTCTTGTGTTTACTAACACATGAGTATTAGAATGATTCTAATTCATGACTTCCCTTATATTTACTAACACATAGAGCACAAACAATTATGCAAGTTTCATGTTTTTTTTTTTTTAATCAAATACAATCAAAATCACGAATATAATAAACTATGGGGGAGTAGTTGATCTATTTCACACTTCTTGATTTCTCTATCTAAATTTCCCGATTCATGACTTCCCCCAATCCTGATAAATAGTGGACATAACTCATATTGAATAAACCTTGTAAATTATTGTGTCGTGTGTGGTTAGTTTTGTTTTCTGTTGATTGATCTTGTTTATATTACTTTTATAGGATATAAAATGCTCAATTTCCTAACATTTTGTCCATATAAAATTATTCGGTTTTTGGGTGACATGGTATGTTTGAAAATTGGTGGGTTGGAAACTTTGTTGGCATTAGATAATACTTATTTTCTTTATCTTAAATTATTTTAAATGGAACTTTGTTTTCTTTTCATGTTAAATTATTTTAAATAGAACTTTGTTTTCTTTTCATGTTAAATAATAGGGAAGTTGAAGCGGTTGCCTCATTGGACTCATTTTAGGGCTAACGCTCATTTTGAATTCTAATTCAAACCTCGATAAATTTAAACTATAATTGTCACATATTTCAAGGAAAATTTAAACTTAAGGCGATCATCTCATTGGACTCACTTAAAAGTATAGCAATTTAAGTTGTGTTTCAAGGTAAGAAATGTTAAATAACAATTTGTAAGTTTTGGTCTTGTGCCATGCAAAACATACCATGAAAGGATTAACCATTTATAGGAGTATGATTAATTTATCGATTTGAAAAGTTTCTTCGATCATGTAAACTATTATAATTCTAATTAGTTATATCTATATCGAAAACGTTAAGAGTTAATGGTTGAAGATAATTTTCATCATTCTTTATTATCGAATTATTGACACATGTTATGTTATCAAATAAATTACTGTTTCATAACCTCTAGAACAAATTTCACCTCCCAAAAATTTGAAAGTACTATATAGAAACTTCAGCGGGAAATTGGAAAAAGAAAAAGAAATTGGCAGTGATGCTTAATATGTGTCACCTTTCAATCAAAAAAACCAAAAACGGAAAACAGGAAAGACAAAATGTGAACCCTCTCCCATTGGTCAATTATTCACTACACGGATCGCAGTCAAATGTGTCTCAACCGTCGATAAGATGGCCATCGAACGGCCACCGTGCACTCACAAGCTCCCCAAGCCTTCCCTGAACAATATGATCCACAATACATCTCACCCTATAAAACCAATTCTCTAACAGGTTCCTAAATCCACTGTCCAAAAATTTTCAATTCTCTCTTTGCCATTTCTGATTGGGTTTTTTTAGCCAAAAGGGTGTCAGTGGCTTTAGTGGGTCTAGGGTTTGAGAATTTTCAGAGCTGAGAGATGGAGACTGGTGGTAAGGTGAAGAAAGGTGCTGGTGGAAGGAAAGGTGGGGGTCCGAAGAAGAAGCCGGTGACCCGGTCCGTCAAGGCCGGTCTGCAGTTTCCGGTCGGTCGTATTGGACGGTACTTGAAGAAGGGAAGGTATGCTCAGAGAGTTGGGTCTGGAGCTCCGGTTTACTTGGCCGCGGTTCTTGAGTACCTCGCAGCTGAAGTAAGTTTCCCTTTCGATTCGGGTTTGTTTTTGTTTTGCTAGTTAGGGTTTCAGCGTTTAGTTTCTGGGTTGTGCTCAATTTGGAGTGTAATTGTTTATGTTGGGTAGTTTTTTTAATTTTTTGCTGAAATTTTGACCTAAATTAATGGTTGGTTGCTGATAAAATTTCTGATGTGGGTTTTCCTTCAGGTGCTTGAATTAGCTGGAAATGCAGCTCGGGACAACAAGAAGAACAGAATTATCCCAAGGCATCTGTTATTGGCTGTTAGGAACGATGAAGAGCTTGGGAAATTGCTCGCCGGTGTGACCATTGCTCATGGTGGTGTGCTTCCAAACATCAACCCAGTCCTCTTGCCCAAGAAATCAGAGAAGGCTGCCGCCAAAGAGCCTAAATCTCCATCCAAGGCCACCAAGTCTCCCAAGAAAGCTTAAGCTTCTCTCAATGAATCCCCCACCACATGTTTAGTTTTAAGAACCCCCACATGTTTAGTTTTAGGTTGGGCTCCTCTCCATTTGTATGTAATCTGTGTTCAGATCTTTGTTTTTGTTGGTTGGTAGTCTAAAATGCTTAATGAATTTGAAAGCATTTGTAACCTCTCAAATCTATGTGATCATGACCAAGTTTTAGGAACTTTGTTTTTCTTGGAATTCATTAATGAAACCTCTTGTTTCTGTTATTGGCTTAATGGGTATTGTCTTGATGGGCTGCTTTATGAATGCTTTGAAGAAAGGAATATCTTTTTTGTGTGTGTTCTTCTCAAGCATAAGTTCCACTCTTTATCCCATGCCCCTTTTGCCTTTTATAGCACCTTTCTTTACTATAATGCTTGGTATAATGACTAGGGTTATTTTGCATGAATGCTCGATAGTGAATTGGCATTTGATTAGTGGATCTTGTGGATGCAAGTGTTCTTGAATCTTTGATGGTTAAAGAAAAAAGAAAAGAAAGCTTGGGTGAGTGGTGAGTAGTTGAGAGCTTGCAATTTTTTTCTTCTTCTGAAACATGTAAACCTTGCGTGTTCATTTTTGCTGTTGTTATGTATTGCTGTGAGTTGGATTTGACACTTGCATGACAAAATCTCGTAATTACATAAAGGTCCAATATTGTTGTTGATGATGAGAAAGATTGGATTGTTTTTATTATGTGTACTTGGTATATTTTCAGATTGTGAGGGTCCTGTTTGCTTTTTGATCGTTGGAGAGTTGAGCGGTTGAGAGCTTGCACTTCTTATAATGTGTGATTGATTTGGGTTTGCCCCATAACAAACTTCCATGACAAATTAAAGTTCCTTAATTCCAGAGGGTCCTTTCCTATTTTTGATGATGATGAAAGCTTGGATGAGTCTATTAAGATGATTTTGTTTTTCGTGTTCTGTATTTTAGGAGACAAACTTACCTACACCGGAGTGTATATCATGTTCTTTCTATCTCTCTTCCCGCATGATTTGGATAGATTTCATTAGGGTAGAAGGGGGAGTATGCAAATTTGGGTTTGCCGCATAACAAACTTGCATGACAAAGTCATGAATAGGATTATAGTCTTGATTGTGTTTTGTCACTTTGCCTACTATGACAAAACAGAGAGAAGAGCTTGGATGATATAAGAAAAGTGGGACTCGTTTGGCAGTTGTCATTTGCTGAAGCTCCTTTTTCTGATAGCCTTTTGGTCAATGCAAGAAGGTTCTTGCACAGAAAGGAATCATTAACGTTTTTGGGTCTTCTGTTGATCATGAGATTTGGGCCTGGATGCTAAGTTCGCGAAGTTACTGCAGCATTTTATTCCTCAAAATGTCAAGGATTATGCTGGCTCTTGCTGTTAGTTGTAGGAAGTACATGGAAATGAACTTGTGATATGATGCAAACATCCTGACCCTCATCTCCGGTTGAAAATTAATTGATGTAAGACTTGTTGTGAGACTCGCGTCAATAGTTGAGTTCATAGCTCCTTTTTTAGTAACATCATAACAAACTTGATACAGAAATGAAAATATAATAGAATGTAAAACTTACCTTATCTTCAAGAGATGACATTTTTGTCACATTTTTAAGTGTGCGTGGATGATTCTCAACCATTAATTAATGTAAGGGTTGAAAGTTATCGACTTTACATTTGATTCTACAATTAATCTAAAACCCCCCATTTTTTTCTACTAACATTATAACAACTTTACTTACTCATAAAAAATAAGTGACGAAATTTTCAGTTAACTGCTACTGTTTTCTTCTCGACATTTTAATCATTAATTTATGAATCTTCTTTATTTAGCATTTACACCTTTTTTCACACCCAAATGTTGTCTCTATACATCTTTTTTTTCTTGGGGTCAACTTTGTCCCTATACATTCAATCCCCAATTTTTGGGTCCAAATTTCAGGTTACCCATGTAATTAAAAAAGAAAAAAAGAAAAGAAGAAAAAAACAAATTGGCAAAAAGTTTGGGACTTTTTTAGGTCGCAAATAGCTAGGGCCAACTTGTCTTGGCCACCCAAAGTTGTTTCATCTCCACTTCCCAACTAAAGCAAACCCAACTATAAAGACATTTTACTTCCACCATAACCGCTGTACGGCCAGTCAACTTATGACGACGCCGTTTTGAGTCCATCTTCTTCCTAGTACACCGGCGCACGATAAGGGGAAATGAGAGGCTCAAATGGCGGATTTGGGATTCTGCGCACGTCTGCCTTGGGCAGGAGTTTCTGGGCACGCCATTCTTCAACCAATTTGTTCGTTGGAGGTTTTTTAAACTTCATCCGTTTTATTTTTTTTTCAGTCTGAGAATTTATTTTTCATTTTGTATCAGTTCATATCATATTAAGTTAATTTCGTGGTTAAGATCTTGTTTCTATGTATCAAATAGCCAAATTTATCATTATCATGGGTTTCATTAGAATTGTTCATAAAAGATATAACGATGAAATTTTGGATTTCAACTAGAACAGCTTAAAGAAGGGAAGTGGTTGCTGTTAAAGTAGTAAAAACTCTGGAAAATATTTCTGTTTCATGGTATCTTGCTTTGGATATAATTTTGTTATAACCTAAGTTGGATGTAATATACAGGGCTTTCCTATGATACAAATGAACCTGTTCTTAAGGAAGCTTTTGGGAAACATGGTGAAATAATTGAAGGTAATGTTATTGTGAGTGAGGCTGTTATTAACTTTTTAGGTCTTTTTTTTCTTCTTGAAGATCTTTTACTTACTTGAGGGGATAATGTTGTCCTATTTAACAGTTAAAGTTATATGTGATCATGTGAGTGGGAAATCGAAAGGGTATGGATTTGTGAAGTTTACTTCTGGAATTGAAGCCAGCACTGCTCTAAAAGAAATGGATGGTCAGGTAGTTTTTATTGTTCATGATTAATTTCTTTGTAATTTATATGTGTTGAAATCACCCTGTTAAGTACCTACCTACCTCCTCTGGAATGCAAAGAAAGATCGTTGGTTAATGTTTGTGATTCTTTTCAGTTGCTAGATGGCAGACAAATCCGCTTGGAATTTGCACACAGGGGGTAATGACATTGATCTCAGGTAAAATTTAGTTTGTAACTAAAAGCTTTGCTATTGTTTTTTTTTCCTTTCTCTCTTTGAGATAAAGCAAGTAGCATTAGGATTGAGTTCTAACTTAAGTGCTTGGTGAATCTACTCTATGTTTTGGCCAACATTTCTTTTTCGTGGAGCTCCTTAATGAAGCTCTCTCTATACCATCTAATCTTTGTTGGTTGGAATTCCTTTTATGCGTCAGAGGTTGTGTGTTCGTTTTTTTCCTATCATCAGCTTGTTATGCCTTATATAAAGTTGTAAACATTATCCAATTTTTCGTGTATGAAAAGTTGCCCTTTTTTGTGTTGCGGAAACCAGGGCAATTCAACAGTTTGGTAAGGGTTTTCATTTAGAAAAAAAAACGTTTTGTCCATATCAGAAGATTGCTTTAGTTTGACTATTTAGTTGCTGCTGTTAGAATGACGACTATAGGAGGATAGTTCATAATCGTCTCGTGTCTGTAGATATTTATATATATATATATATATATATATATATATCCTATAAATTGCATAATTTGACCATACATGTTCTATGGGTGTGTATGGATGTTGGTTGGGAGCATAGCACAAACTTTCTTCCATTTGCTCCCATGACATATTTGTCTTGAACATATAGGTACCCACTATCTCAAGTCTTGTTGCTTTCTTTAGCAGGTACAGTGGATTGGAGGGGGCATGTTGTGGTAGGTGATATTAACCAGCAAGTCCAGATCTGAGTTGCACACTGAATTTTTTTTTTTTTTGGGCCTTCGTGTGGCAATTTTGTAAAATTTGTGACATAAATTTTCTTTGTCTTCAATGAAATCAATATGTTTGAAGAGATTTGATCAACTTTATTATGACAAATCTGTCTCCCCAGTGCATCAAGGGTTATTCTTCCCCAAATTTATAATCCCGTCATGACTTTGCTAATTTTCTCATGGTGGGTTGGGCAATTTGGGAAGCAATCCATGGAATGCTAAGAAGATTAGGCCTGAACAAGTCAGCTTGAATGCATCTCTGAGGCTACAGGAATTTCTGCGGGTTAATGAATGCTTGGGGTCTCACAGTGGGCAGGGTCAAACAAAACAAAAGTGGCAGACACCACATGCTAACACTCTAAAAATAAATGTGGATGGTGCTTGGAAGCCAGGGACCACAGAGGGTGGCGTCGGTGTGGTTGTGATAGACTCCACGGGCAAATTCGTGGCGAGTTGTGCAGTTACATTGGTTAATGTATTCTCTGCACTACAAGTGGAGGCTTTGGTTGCAAGAACAGGTACAGTATTGGCAATGGAAAGGGATTTTCAAAATGTTGTCTTTGAAAGTGATGCTTTCCAGATCCACTTCAAAGTAACTCCATAGATAGGTCCGTCATTGGACCAGTGGTGGAGGATACTACGAGCTTGCTGACATAGGTCACTGGGGAAGGTTTTACCCATATTCATTGCACTGCCAATGATATGGCTCATCATATAACGCATTTTGCCTTCCATATCGGGCTTTCTCTGAATTGGTTCAAGGAACTTTCTGATTTTATTTCTGATGTACTGTATGAGGATTGTAATTTGTGATCAAGGAATTTCCTTTGTCTTTTATACGAGTTCAGACTTCTTATATTGGCTTTTTCACATCAATAATATTCTATCGCTTATCATATAAATAAATAAAAATATTCCCATCGTATGGTTAATTAAATGAGCTGAATCGAACACTTGAGTTGTGTACTTTTCATACTTGAGTTGTGTACTTTTCATTTTAAAAACTTGATTGAGTTTGAACGTTTTGACACGATTGTCTTGACAAAAATAAGGAACAGAACCAAGACCTCCACCCCATTCTTGCCCTGCACTATTGTCTATTTTGAGGAGGTTTTGCATACATATATATAGAAATATTTTTGCTCACCACTTTAATATAAGGTGTCCTCTCACCAACCTTCAACATTTAACATGTGTCTATTAGCATAACTATAGTGAACTCTTTACTTTATATTTATGAAACCATAGTTATGTCAATGGACACGTATCAAGTGTTGAGAAGGATGATGGTGATACACCTTAGATTAAAGTGGTGAACTAAAATGCTTCATATATATATATAAGCTTATTTGAGGAAAAACCTTATAGCGCCCACCACACATTCTTTTTCAATGATCCAAATCATCTAATTTTTAGATATTCCGATCATCTCTGCAAAAAATCACTTAAATCCGAAATCAGGATCACTCAATTAAATTATTGTTATTTTTATCCCGTGTTAATTTATTTTGTTGCTTGCAATTAGATGCCTTATTGATTTTCAATTGGTATGATTTTTTGCAAGCATGATCTATGAATGAAGACTTGAAAAATAGATAGTTTAGATCATTGAAAAAAAATTAAAATTAAGTATCATAAATGGTGTCTCTCAAATAAAATTATTTGAGGGAGGATCCCTCAATGGAATATATATCACACAAACTGTGTTGATTCTTGCTATAAAAACCATGAAGTTTATGTTTGACTCTTGCTATAAAAACCATGAAGGTCTTAGTTCCGCAATAAAAAAATGAGGATACAATGTATGCAGATTTTAGTTTGTAAGTTGTTTGTGAGATTTTGGAGGCAACTAAAGTTAATATAGAACCATAACAAATTACAGCTTACCTAACTGGAGGTTGGTAAATTTGATGGTAAGCTTTGAATTTCGGTTTGGTGAACCTAAGTATTAGATACTCATGAATAAAGCTTCCTCATGAGTATGGGCAGTCACAAAAAGAAATCCCCTCATGAATAAACGTTCATTTTGGACAAGGATAGCCTTCAATGTCCCCAAAGCAATATTTAGTTTTGCACAGAGTCTTCCCTATATCTCCTCTTAGGCCTCATAGAAGTAAGACCTTCCTATATCTCATGACACGACCAAGTGTTACTAGATACTTATGAATAATATCTTTTACGAAAAAGTTATGCAAATAACTTGTAGTAAGAAATTCTCGGTATAATATGAAAGGAACCTTGTACATGGCTAATTAAAATTATACGAACTGAAAAACCTGTTCATATACAACAGATATGAACGATGCCTTTGATTATGAAAAACTATCTTTAAGCCAAGGAGAAGCTATCTATTGGGATCCAAGCTCATTATCAAGATTTGGTATCCTGTTCCTGTTTTTGATTCTGGGCAAATTCAACAAAAATTAGCCTCCCATCAACCATCTGGACAAATTTTAACAAAAACTTCAAAAGAGAAAACAAGAATGAAGGTGTTCACAAAAAAATACAATTTAAAAACATATGACAAAAACAAAGACTAGGAAATTTGATAAACCAAAAACACATATTCAGTACATAAAGGATTAGAATGCACAAGTATAAGGGTTATGTGATCTGCAATTTGGCACAAAAACAATTATAATATGCGTCAATTTACCATTGCAATCTGAATAAATAAAGTTCATGAATTGGGGTTTAATTTTGACCATGGGGAAGAAGGAAATTACCCTGCCATTCATGGCCTTCAAAGCTTTTTGTGCCTCGACATCTGACTTGTAAGTGACAAAACCGAATCCTTTGGGTCTTTGGGTTATACGGTCCACAACCATTCTAGCTAAACATACAGTTAAACAAAATCATCACAAAGGTAAAAACCAGTCAGTAATTTCCACAAATTACAGAAGAAAATAAATAAATATCGGAGCAAAATAAAAAGAAAAGTAGAAATACCTTCTGTAACATCTCCAAAAGGAGAAAACAGCCTCTTGAGTTGTTCATTATTAGTGAACGATGATAATCCTAAGCAACAAATCCAAGAATCAAAATAAGGGTTTTAACCAAAAACCCTAAAAATGAATTTGAGAGAAAGAAAGGGAAAGAGAGAATACTGTTGACGAAGAGCTGCGAGCTCAATCTTTTGGCCATCTCTGTGTCAAACCCAAATCCCAGATATCTGCTTTTTCTTTGAGCCTGAAATGTGAAGCAGCTTTGTTCGGCTTTGGTTTGGAGGCTGCTGGGTGGTTGAAAACAGGAGCTTCGAGTTCGAGGGGATTCAATGGAGTTACCAGATCCATGTAAGTTTGGAGTTCGCTTCTGGGCTCTTTCTTACGAGGCCCAAATTTTTGTATTGTTTTATCCGTATACATGCCAACAAAAAAAAAAAAAAGAATTGTAGAAAACTCTTTGTTTGAGTTTCAATTTTATCTTTTAATTTTCATGTAAGAGGTCCAAATTTTGAGTGAGGAGCCCAAAACAATTTCTGTATTTACACAACAATAAAATAAATTTTACTTTGTTTCTTAACGAGTTCAAATCTTCTGTCTCCATTTTGTCTATCACTTTATTTTCAATGAAGCTATAACGTATAAGGAAAAAAAAAACACATATGCATGGCATATTGAGCCTCCTTTTGATGTGGTAACTATGAGTGTATACAAAACAACTCATTTTAGTTGCTCACACTAAATATTATGCAAAATATTCAATAAAATATCTCAAAATAAAATAGTGCGGATAAGGAGTCAAAATCAATTTAAGTAAAATGGTGTGCGGGCTTCGTCTTGCCCTTATGTTTTGTGTGATGATAGCATGTTTATGCCTAAAACAAAGTTGCTTTTGGCTAGTGTTTAATACTTGAAATGTATATTGAAACGTGAAATTCAATTAAACTAAGCGAAAATAGTATCAGAATGTGCATTTTAACTAAGATATTGGTTAAAATACATTTGCAATTGCTACCTTTAAGCATGCATACAAACCATCTACTCACTTAATTAAGAGAACTTCTATTAGGCTGCGTTTGGCTGCACGATCGGGATTGGATTAGAACAACCTTTATTTTAGATATGCAGTCAAACAACTACAACTATCTGTCATGCAAGATTCACGCCATTTTTGTTCCCTGCAGACTAATCCATCTTGAGGAAGCTTTGTATGCATATCACAAAAACTATCTCGGTGGTTGCTGTAAAAACCGAGGTCTAGTTCTGTTCTGCCATAGAAAATGAGCATAGGAGTGTAAGCGAGATTATAGAGCAAAATTATTCAGTAGCATTTAATTGAGGTATTGGAGGAAACTAAATTCATTATGAAAATTTTTCTTTGACCTTGTCAATCAAGTATTTAGAAAACACAATTGTAACTGAACAAAATGACAAAAAAATTTGACTTAAAAAAAAAAGAAAGCGATCATGTGTTTTTTCTGAAATATTTCATAACGCATGTGTCTCCTCTTCCGTTTGACTGATCGATTCAGATTAGGTGCGACTGCGGTATTTCATGTGCCTTCTTCGTTTGGTCTGCCGATTCATGGTTTGTCAAGAGTTGCGATGGCTTCCTGGTTTGACATTTGGTTTGACGACGATAGTTCCATTGCCTCCGCCATCCATTTGTCCCGTCTCACAATTTGAGTTCCTTCGAAGTAACTTAGTTAAATTCAAAGTTAAAGTGGTTGTGGCATAATAGTACTATTGATTAAAGAGGCATATATTAACTCTTCTATTTATTTATTTTTCAATCTTGTTCCTTTTCTCTTTAGATTTATTTATTATTATTATTTTTTTACCGAACTAGATTTATTTCCATATTATGCGAAAACATCTAGTGGTTATGGTGTTCCTTGGAAACCAAAGGGGAGGAAGGGCCGCAGGACGCCGTCATTTTCAAATGAAACGTTTTCTTCTAGTTTTTTTTACAATGAAACGTTTTCTTCCAATTTTTTTTACTTTTATTATCATTAATTTTTTGTCATTTCATTATTTTTTAATGAATATCAGGTTGATGTAAGATATATTCATAAATATTTTAGGATATATTCATAAATATTTTAGGGGTCTTAAACAATGTGTGTCATACCTAATTCAAGAACTAGTATCGTTAAGCATTCGTTGTTAAACTCAAATGGTGTCACTAATCATCTTAGAGCATCTCCACCCATAAGAGCAACTCCACCCCTTAGGGCAAAGTCTAAGGCAAGGGCAAGCTAGGGCAAGCAAGGGCTGACACTATTCACGTGAATAGTGTCAGCCTTGCCATTTGTGGTTCCACCCACAAGGGCAAAGTCTAGGGCAAGTCTAAGGCAATTACTATTCATTGTACTTTATTTCCTATTTTTTTATACTTTAAATCATTAATTTTGATAATATTTTGTAATTAAATTTTCGGATAAGATTTTCGGATGTGAATCTCGGTTGCCACGTGTCTTATTCCAGATAAAATTTTCGGATATTCATTAATAAAAATTATAATCTCAGATTTCCGATAAAATTTTCACCCTCTAAAATTGTGCCACGTGTCCCATGTCAGATAAGATTTTCAGATATTTTTAAAAAATTATAATCTCATATTTCAGATAAGATTTTTACCCTATAAAATTGTGCCACGTGTCCCATGTCTGATAAGATTTTCAGATATTTTTTTACAAATAGTGATCTCAGATTTCAGATAAGATTTTCACCCTCTAAAATTGTGCCACGTGTCATCTCTATCTTCTGAATCCCTCTATATAACTACACCATCAACACCACTCCTCTCACACCATCTCTGATATATTCCTTCATTTCTCAGATTTTACAATTTCCCATTATACTCTCAATGTCAAACTTCAGGAGGGTGTTGGAGAGGCAACAGAAAGAATGGGAAGAAATCCAGCGTAGACGTGAGGAAGAAGATCGGGACGCCGATGAAGAAGAGGAGGAAATGCTTGAAGTAGCCGCGGTGTGTATGATGAATCAATCAAGCCAACACCATCGTCGTCGTGCCCCGAATGTGGACAGACGCAGAGAGTCTCGGGGTAAGAATCTCTTGGAGGATTACTTTATCCCAAATTCGTTATATCCTGCTCATAAGTTTCGAGAGAGATATAGAATGCAGCCACATTTGTTCCAAAAAATCATGCATGATATTTGTAATTACGACACATACTTCATTCAAAAGCATGATGCTGTTGGAGTTTTGGGTCTTATCCCGGAGCAAAAACTTACAGCTGCTTTGCGGATGCTTGCTTATGGGGCATCTGCAGAGCAGGTGGATGAAATTGCAAGGATGGGAAAATCTACTATCCTAGAGTGCTTGGTGAGATTCTGTGATGCAGTGGAAAATTTGTACACGAGGGAGTACCTTCGCAAACCCACTCCGAGGGACCTGCAAAGGCTTCTACAAAAAGGCGAGGCTCGAGGTTTCCCAGGAATGATCGGAAGCATCGATTGCATGCATTGGCAGTGGAAGAATTGTCCTACTGCGTGGCAAGGAGACTATGGGAATCGGAAGGGCCAAAAAAGTATCATTTTGGAGGCCGTAGCTTCATTCGACACTTGGGTTTGGCATGTCTTTTTCGGGGTTGCCGGATCTCAGAATGACCTCAATGTCCTTGGTCAATCCCCGGTGTTCGACGAGGTATTGCGAGGTCATTGCCCTCAGGTCACATACCAAATCAACAATACCGTATACTCTGGTGCGTACTACCTTGCCGATGGAATTTATCCTAGGTGGACGACATTCGTGAAAACAATTCCGAATCCCCAATCCGAGAAGGAAAGAAGCTTTGCTTCATTTCAAGAAGGTTACAGGAAAGACGTGGAAAGGTGTTTCGGTATCTTGCAAGCTCGTTGGGCAATTATCAGGGGTGCTGCTCGGATGCTAGACGAGGAGGTGCTGAGGAGTATTATGATGACTTGCATCATCCTCCACAACATGATTGTGGAGGATGAGTATGACTACGATGCTCCAGAGGTGTTTGAACCCGATCCTATGAACACGGCGTTGACAAGAATATATGAAAGGCCGATGGGACCAAATGGACTACCAATGGAGCCCGAACCATTACTTCAGGATGGTCGATTCAACAACCCCATGATTGATCGTTATCAAGAAATGCAATCTTCATATGTTCACGAAAGACGTCAAGTTGACTTGATCGAGCACTTGTGGCAGATGAAAGGCAATCACAATGGATGAAGGCTACATTCGTGATTTGTTTGGAATTATGCTTTGTTTTTAATTATGCTTTGTTTTTGTGTGTGGTTCTTTGTTTGGAATTATTATGATTTTGTGTGTGGTTTGTTTTGTGTGTTGTTTGCAATAAATGAAGGTTTGTTTTTAATTAATCTTTGTGAGGAATGCTCAAATGTTTGTAATAAATAGTCCAATTATAGAATGCTTTTTTGATTGAATAAAAAAGAAACAATACAACAAATTAAAGGATAATACAACAATTTTAAAAAAAAAACAACAATTATAAAAAAATACAACAATACAATTTAATGGTTTTCATCATTTAGCCAATCCGTATTGCTAGGTCCGTCGTCATGGAAAAGTTTTCTTCTCATCACATCCCTTCGTTTATGCTTCCAATAAGCCTTTGTTTCAGGAGACATATGGCTCGTATCCATGGCCATGATTTTCATCTCTCTCTCATCGTCGTCTTTTTCTTTTGCATGTTGCTTTTCAATTGCAAAGGCTTCCAATCGTGCCTTGTCCGCTTCATCTCTCCTCAAGTCTCTCTCCAATCTTAGAGAGTTGTTCTTAGCTATTTGCTCAAATATTTGAACACAATCAATGTTCGAAGTGGCCCCTCTCTTGGCCTTTGCCGCCTTTCTCCCAATAGGTCTCGGCGGACGTGGGAGTGGTGACTCCGTTTCCATTGGGGAGTCCAATGGCGATTCGGTTGATGGCGATTCGTGGAGCGGCGTCTCATGCAACACAACCGGGGGTGCGGTAGGAATAATTTTGAATCTGGAACAATCCTTGACAATTTCCCAACATTGGAAATGCACAAAACTTTTTTTCCCTTGCCCCGTGGCACCGAACCACATTTGTGCTTGTATGATCTATTCAAAATAAATAATTGGAAGTGCATTAAAAAAATATACAATGCAAGAAATTATAAACTATTTTGAAATGCAAGAATAAAATTGATTATGTAAATAAATATAGACAAATTGAAAATGCAAAAACAAAAATTGATTATGTAAAGAAATAGAATATGCAATAAAAAAAAGTTACATTAAATTGATTAAAATGGCAATTAAAAATATTTTACCTCATCGGAAAGATTCGCACCGCTCTGAATGTTGTCCTTTGCTTTTGTCAAGGCATTTCTCCATTTCCCTAACTCTTTGTTTAGAATTTTCCATCTACTAGACAAAGCCATTTCGGTCCGAATGGAACCCGATCTTTGACAAAATTCTCCATGAATTTTGCTCCACATATGATGGAACTTCATCTCATTGCCCGTGATAGGGTCATGACTAACGTTCACCCACGACTCGCACAATGCAATATCTTCTAGGGTTGACCACGAGCCTCCGATTTCAACAGAAGATGACATTTGTTTATTTTCTACAAATGAAAAGTTGTACAAAAATGTGAGTGGATAGTAAAAAATATTGGAAGGAGAAGAGTTTGTATGGAATTGGTGTGGAAAGTGGAAAATTATGAGTAGAGAGTAAAAAATATTGGAAGGAGAAGAGTTTGTATGGAATTGGTGTGGAAAGTGGAAAATATGAGTAGAGAGTAAAAAATATTGGAAGGAGAAGAGTTTGTATGGAATTGTGTGGAAAGTGAAAAATATGAGTAGAGAGTAAAAAATTTTGGAAGGAGATGAGTTTGTATGGAGATTTGGTGTGGAAAATGAATTATGTGAGTGGAGAGTAGAAAATGTTGTATGGAGAAGAAATTGTATGAAGATTTGGTGTTGAAAGTAGATAAAATGGTTAGGTATTTATAGGGAAAAAATACATAAATTTTTGGTATTTTTTTAAAAAAAATTTCAGAATTTTTTCGGATTTTTTAGGATTTTTTTAAAATTTTTTTGGCCAAAAAAATGAGAACCGTAGGATTTCTGAAAAAAATTCAATCGGAGCCACCCGGTGCCGACACGTGGCAGGTAACCGTTGGTGGTGACGCCATCGCTGACGTCAGCACACTTCAGTCAAATTTTTTTTACCGTTGGCGCGTGTACTACCCGCCCCAACGGTAAAAAAATTTGAATTTACTGCGCTGACGTCATCATGACGTCAGCGCTGACGTCACCTTATCTCAGACTCAAACCCAGTCCATTTTTGCCCTTGGGCCTGCCCGGGTTCGTGGGGCCCGCCTGTTGCCCGGGCTGATTTGGCTGCGCTGGAGGTCGACTTGGGCTGCTTGGGGCCTGTTGCCCGGGCCAGCCCGCTGCGCTGGAGTTGGCCTAAGGGCTAAGGCAAGGGCAAGGGCAAGCAAGGGCTGCCACTATTCATGTGAATAGTGGCAGCCTTGCCTTTTTTGGTTCAATCCCAAAAGGCTAGGGCAAGGGCAAGAAAAAAAAAAGAATATGCAACAAAATATAAACTTGTTATGTATTTATAGGGAAAGTGAATAAAATTGTTATGTATTTATAGGGAAAACATCTATAATTTTTTGGTATTTTTTTATATAAAAAATTGAATTTTTTTTGATTTTTTTGAATTTATTTTTGCTCGCTAACGTCAGCGTGACATCACCGCTGACGTCAGCGCCCTCGGGCTGAAGCCCGGGCAAAATCTGCCTTTGGGCTTGCCCAGGCTGGTGGGACCTAGGCCTTGCCTGGGCTGTTGGTTGCGCGCTGGAGGTTGTTTGGGCTCGCCAAGGCAGCCTTTTGCCTGGTTTTGAGTTGGCGCTGGACTTGCTCTTAGTACTAAGAGATTGATGCAGAGTTCTTCGAACTCTTTCAAGTTGCTTCTCATCAAGCCACCGAATGGCCTCTCCTTCAACAGCATCCTCAATTTTGTTCTTGTTCCTTGAAATTCAGTTTCAGTTTTGGCAATTAAAGTCTTGTAGTTACCAGGAGCTGTTTGATGACTCCAAAGGAGTTACCAGGCCCAAATCAGTTTAGAGTTACTTACCAAGTGCACCGAGTGTGGCTAACCGGGGTGGAGAAAATGACTTTGTTTTTTGGTCTAGGTAGGAAGTGTGGCTAACCGGGGTGGACAAAAGTTCACGCCATTTTTACGCTCAAAATTCTAATTCATCTTGAGGAGGTTTTGTATGCATATTTCACAAAAAATGTCTTGCTTCTTGCTATAAAAGATATGGGGGCCTTAGTTAGGCCATAAACAATGAGAATAGGTGCACGGTGAATTAATGATTGTGTGTACGTTGTATGTGAGATATTGGAAGAAATTAAACTTAACTCATCAATAATTATAGTTACTTGACATCTAACAATTCCATAAACCCGAACTATACTTGTTTACTTCTTCAAATTCTAAATAGTTGACTGAATATCTGCTTGTATTTTGAATTCAATAAGTTGTCTAATTCTTGCAGTTTGGACTTGTTTGTAATTCAAATATTATTAATGGTAGTATATGAGAGATTGTTTTCATTACAGTTACATCTTTATATATACTAGCCTCTCTGCACGCGCTTCCGGGCATGCGAGAGGTTTTTTTTTTTAAAATTTATTTTAGAATTAAAAAAGATAATGGATATTTGTGTTCCATAAAAATAGGACCCATTATCTGAATTTTCTTTTAATTTTAATTTTTTAATACGAAAAATTGTGAATTTACCATATTATCCTCATTTAATTAATAATTTCAATTCTTAATGTTTGCATTAACCAAGGGCATTTTTTGGTATTTTGAATGTTTCACAATTCTCTGCCTTTTGCTTTATATATATAGATATTGTATATGTATAGATAATAAACTAGAATGAAACTGTGTTTCGGTTGGACTGGACTTGCTGTTGTTTGTTGGGCTGCTCCTTCCATCCCCTGGCCTTTTCGGCCTTATGAGTTTATCCTTTGACCAAAGAAGTAAAAAATCTTCACGCCATTGTTACACTCAAAATTGTAATTACATGTTGAGGAAGTTTTGTATGCATATTTCACATAAATTGTCATGGTTCTTGCTATAAAAAAATATGGAGGTGTTAGTTATGCCTTAAAAAAAAAAAATTGATGATAGGTGTATTTAGTATGTGAGATTTTGGAGGAAATTAAATTTAAATTAGCAATAATTGTAGTTTCTTTTATGCCATTGCAATAATTAATTATAGTAGCTAGAGATAAATAATTCCGTTTTCTCTACCTTCATAATATGCAATCCTATAAAAGTATGGAAATTGAGAATTAGAGAAAGTGGAAAGAAACAATTGGAGGAAGAGTTGTAGTCCCCAAATGCTTGGACAACAATTACTGCAGCACCTCCTATTTCACAAGAGGCCAAATTTTTTGAACTTGCGTTGTTGCTGTTTCTTCTTCCCCAATTATCATTTCATTTCATTTGAAGAGTGAGGAATTTAGAAAGATGATGGAGTTATGCTTGAAATAGCTGAAGTAAAAATAAAGATTCACAATAACTGTCCAAAAACCGAAACTCACAGCTTAATCTTATGTTTGGAGGCAGAGTTGTAGCAAGCTTAACGTTCTTCAAGTTAGTGTGTAACAAAATTGGATCCGAGGAAGTACTTTAAATTTTTAATAAATCCAAATTAAATTTTAGAGGTTCATAGACAAAGGTACTGTCGAAGTCGTAGGATTTTTTGATGTATTTTTTGATAGATTTTGAATATATTTATTAGGAATGTTAGAACTTAAAAGCACATAAAATTAATAATTTTTTTTGAAGAGTGATGTTTCATGAGGGCTTATTAGACTTAGGATACCGCCACAGTGGTATCCCCGTTACATATAAGTTCTTCTCCCCGCAAGCCCCAAACAGCTCATTTAGAGTTCATCAAATAAGAGGGATGAAGAAACAATTGAGCAAATGGTTGTGGCTAATTGAAAGGATAATATGATGGCGAAAGAGTTGATCTATGAAATCTGTTTCATACCATGGCCTTCTCCAATCCTACTCAAATGAGTGACTATTCAGCTATTTTCTTAATGACTTCAACATGCACACTGGAGACAAAATCAAGTATGTAAGTGTTATAATATTAAATAATTCTTAACTACCAGCCTAACTTGAGATTTTAAAGTCATTAACAAACAAAACTTATCAGCCCAGCTTAAAAAGTTGTAATCTTTCTTCCCCAAGTTGGGTATTTATGAGAAAACTGTTCCGAGTGTTATTGTAGAAAGTGTTTTCTTTTGCATTTTCATATGTTACTTCATTGAAGCCAATTTTTAAATGGCTCTTCAAAATAATTCTCACCCAAACTAAGAACCCAGGGCCTTCATGAGCAGAGAAGGTGGAGAAGGAGAAATAATAGGAGATTTATGGATTGAACTCTCTCAATCTGATAAACTTCCAACCTAACTTTGCATTAGAGCTTAGACATTTTACATTGATAATGCATTTCGAACATATAAGTCTTAATAATATGAACTTATGCTGGTGCTGTTTCTTTTACTGGCTCTGCTTGTTGACTCTGTTCGTTGCCATCGAAATAAACCCTACTGGAACATAACAAACTTCAAAGACATTACTGAGAACCAAAATCAATATAAAACGAAGAACAAATGTCATTGTACAAAATGAGCACTAAAAACACAATATCACAGAACCCCAATCTTTCAAAAAAATGAAGCAATGAAGCAATAGGGGCACCAAAAGCAATTGGGTCACAAATCACATTCAAGTTTCAGTGTGGCATTGTATCAAACACCATACGGTGAAAACAGGCTTCCCAATTAAAAAAAAACCTATATAATCAGATCAAGCTGATCCAAATCCACATCAAAATAAAGCAAAGAAAGAAAAATACACATTTACTAATTAAAACCCTAACCCTAATTAAAGAGTAGCCAATCAGATCCACAGGCCAACAAGGCCCTTCAAGAGCTTGTAAACTTGGTCACCGCCTTGGTCCCTTCAGAAACGGCGTGCTTGGCGAGCTCACCGGGAAGCACAAGCCTCACAGCAGTCTGAATCTCCCGAGAAGTAATCGTCGGCTTCTTGTTGTACCTCGCAAGCTTCGAAGACTCCTGAGCGAGCTTCTCGAAGATGTCGTTGATGAAGCTGTTCATGATGCCCATGGCCTTGCTGGAGATTCCGATATCAGGGTGGACCTGCTTCAACACCTTGAAGATGTAGATCTTGTAGGTCTCGACGCTCTTCTTCGATCTCTTCTTCTTCTTATCTCCAGCGGCGGCTCCGGCTTCCTTCGGAAGCTTCTTGCCGGCCTTGGGCTTCTTCTCCGCGGGGGCTTTCTCAGCCACGGTGGACTTCTTCTCCTCAGCTGGCTTTTTCTCGGCGGGCTTCTTCTCGGCTTTAGGCGCCATTGGTGGAGTTCTGAGGGAAAAGTTTGAGGTTGGGTATTTGGGGATTTTAAGAGTTGGATTTGAGAGTTGGGATATTTTTGTTATGACTAAGCAGTGAGGAGGGCTATCTGTTTATATATGCTGAGGGTTGGATTCTATTGGGTATTGGGATTTCACGCGGATCCCTGACTTGGATTATATACTCAGTTTTTTAATTTTTTCAAAAATAGTATAGCCGTACGGCTATACTATTTTACACGTGGGCCCCTGGTCGCTGTGCACCTCGTCTGTTTTTTAAGTGAATAGTATAACCGAGCGGCTATACTAGATTATTTTCTAATTTTGTTTAAAAATAGTATTTTTTAAAATTATCTTTAATAAATAATATAGACGAGCAGCTATGGTATATAAATAATATATATGCATATGCATTTTTCAACGATACATTCGTGTTCTATATACATCTCACGTTTTTTAAAACGTAACGTACAATAGTCGTATTGTACATGTATGTACATATTTCTAATGTTTTATACACATATTTTTTACAAAATTTTCAGTAAGACACACAAAATTCACGTATTATACAAATAATTCTAACATATTATTGAATAAGCATAATATATGTTATAAAAATTATATTAAAATATTATATACTGGCCGATTAATATATACTTTAGATATGTTGAAACTAGAAAATTAATATCTATAAAGTACAAACTAATGCAACTAGGAGGGTCCCTTTTAAAATTTTTTTTTATAGTATAGCCGTGCGGTTATATCTTTTAAATATAATTTATTTAAATAGTATAGCTGTGCGGCTATGCTACGATTTTTAAAATAAAAAATATATTTTTGTGCTGCTATACTTGTTTTTGACACATGGCACCTAATCGCTAAAAGGTCCTCGTTTTAAAAAAATAGTACAGTCGCACTAATATACTCCGTGTTTTTTTTTATTTTTAAAATAGACTTATTTTGACACGTGACGCTTAATCAATGGGGATCCTTTTTTTTTAAAATATTATATATATATATACATATAATCTATAAAGTACAAATTAATGCATCTAAGAGGTTCCTTTTTTCTTTTTTGTTTTCATTAAATCGTATAGCCGGGCGGCTATATTACGATTTTTTTTATTTATAAAAAATAGTATAGCCGCACAACGATACTATTTAATATAAATAAATAAATAAAAAAAAGGACCATCCTAGTTGCATTAGTTTGTACGTTATAAATATTAATTTGTTAGTTTCAACATATCCAAAGTAGATATTAATCTTCCACTATATGATATTTTAATATAATTTTTATATCATATGTTATTCTTATTCAATAATATGTGAAAATTATTTGTATAATACATGAACTTTGTGTATCTTACTGAAAATTTTGTAAAAAATATGCGTATAAAACATTAAAAATATGTACATACATGTACAATACAACTATTGTAAGTTTGCTTTTAAAAAAACATGAGACGTGTATAGAATACAAATGTATTATTAAAAAATACATATGTATATATATGTAAAAGACTATAGCCACTCGTCTATACTATTTATTAAAGACAATTTTTTTTATAAAAAAAACCAGTAAAGCCGCCCGGCTATATTGTTAATGAGAACTATCCTTGAATAGCCCGTCTCGCACACATCAGAGCTTCAATGGCAGCTTCAGTTTCAGCATTCAGGACACTGTTACAGCTGCGCTTTCTAGCATTTCCAAAGCAAAACTCCTTGTTCTGATTCCTCATCACCACACCCAGATCCGCGTCATGGTTCTTCCAGGCATAATCAAAATTGACTTTTATTGCACCATTTTTAGGGGACTTCCAGATTTCAGAGGGCGGGATGATGACACCAATCCCATTCCTAGAGGAGGCAACTTGATTTTTCACAGCTTCAAATTCAGAAGCTGCGGAAACAGCATTTTCCATCACCTTTTTGGGGTCAATCATAGTCTTCAAAAAGGAATTTGCACATTGTTTTCCAAATTTGCCATGCAATGAAACTAGTCAATGATAGAACCCAAACTTGCTCCTTTGACAGAACATGACAGTTTAACCCATTGAGCCAACGATCAATAGTGGTGAAGCTTTGCAGGTTCACTCAATAATTCAAGGGGGAGCCAGGCAGATGGAGGACTTGATAATCCTTCTACCAAAAAGGTTTAGCCTGGCGGGCAATGCCCTCCCCATCAAGCGCCAGAGAAAAAACTTGATTTTTGGCTGAGTGGAAATCTTCCAGATGGTTTTCCAAACACAACCCTCAATCACATGGGACTAACGGTTATTCCTTCCAATAGAAGAAACAAAGACCACCCGCTTGTTATAACCTGATCTCACAGAATACAAACCAGAGTTGTTCCAAGGCCACACAATTATGTCTTCCCTAAGCAAATTACCAACGGGAACCTCCCTATGCACATCCCGTAGTTGATTGTGTAGAAACACGTGGAAAGTAAACAAACAAGTCATATTTGTGGAGACAATATATAACTAGATCAACCATATCTATAAAACGAAGACCATTATCGACAAACTAAACTACAAGGCCATTATCATACTGAGAACCAAAATCTCTATAAAACGACGAACAAATGTCATTCTACAACATGATCACTAATAGCAGAATAACATAAAAACCCAATCTTTCACAAATTGAAGCACTAAAGGACCAAAAATATCCAAAAACAATTGGGTCAAAAATATCAAATGACATGCGGTAGGATTCCCAATCAAAAAATCCCACACAATCCAACAACATATAGGCAAAACACCGAATATTATATGAACCAGAGCAGGAACGAAAAATACACATTTACTAATTACAACCCTAACCCTAATCAAAGAGAAGCCATTCCAATCCACACCCACACCCCAACAACGCCCTTCAAGAGCTTGTAAACTTGGTCACCGCCTTGGTCCCTTCAGAAACGGCGTGCTTGGCGAGCTCACCGGGAAGCACGAGCCTCACAGCAGTTTGAATCTCCCGAGAAGTAATCGTCGGCTTCTTGTTGTACCTCGCAAGCCTCGAAGACTCCTGAGCGAGCTTCTCGAAGATGTCGTTGATGAAACTGTTCATGATGCCCATGGCCTTGCTGGAGATTCCGATATCAGGGTGGACCTGCTTCAGAACCTTGAAGATGTAGATCTTGTAGGTCTCTACGCTCTTCTTCGATCTCTTCTTCTTCTTATCTCCGGCGGCGGCTCCGGCTTCCTTCGGGAGCTTCTTGCCGGCCTTGGGCTTCTTCTCCGCCGGGGCTTTCTCAGCCACTGTGGACTTCTTCTCCTCAGCAGGCTTCTTCTCGGCAGGCTTCTTCTCAGCCTTGGGCGCCATTGTTGGAGTTGTGAGAGAAAAGTTTGAGGCTGGGAATTTGGGGATTTTACGAAATGGTTTGAGAGTTGGGATATTTTTGTGACGAGTGAGTAGTGAGGAGGGATGTCTATTTATATATGCCGAGGGTTGGATTCTATTGGGTATTGGGATTTCACGCGGATCGCTGACTTGGAGTGTGGCTTCGGCCGTGGGATTGGGTTTGAGAAAGCTAGGGAATCGACGGTTGAGATGAGGTAAGCTGGTTCAAGCGGATTGGTGACGGATCGGTGGGCTTGGGTGGGATCTGACGGTGGATAGTTTTTAGATGAAATTGGTAGTGGGTGGTTGGCATGGGTTATTCGATATGGATCGTTGACATCATCCGGAATCCGAGTGTGGTCCAAATAAAGTTTTGTTTTTCATATAAAAAACTTTCATGTTTTGTTATTTTATCAGAAAATTCCAAGTTTTAAAAACTTTTGATAACAAAAAAAATCCAATTAATCGAAATTTATTAAGGACTTTTCATAAACTGATAAATCGGTAAACCAAACTGAAAAAATAGGTTTTGACTTGAATTGGTTCGGTTCTTGGTTTTTGCCGCCACTCAAAAATGAACCGGAGTGATTATATATTGTCATCTAATGTATTAATATCTAAATCATTTTTTCGTATGAGCCTAATACCAAAATCTCAACCTTGGTCATCTCCCTCGCGGTCAAACAACCTCCGTCTATGTAAATTTGGGGTACCAAAACTAAATTTCTAGAATTTTATTAAAATATTTAATATTAATTATTCATTGAATAAATAATAATTAAAACATAATTACTAATGAAAGTATTTGAATAATGCTAAGATATTATTTAATTAATAAAAAAAGAAAATTTTAAAAAGGATATTTTAAGAGTATAGCCGCGCGGCTATACTCTTTAAATAGAATATTTTAAAAGTATAGGCGCTTGGCTATACCCTTTGAATAGCCTAATCTTGATTTCTCCTTTTTAATTACTTTGTGTAGTAGTTATGTTTTAATTACTATTTACTTAGTGAATAATTAGTATTTAAATATTTGATTAAATACAATTTTAAAATTTTAAAAATAATTACCATTTATTACGTTAATTAAAATATTTAATTCTTCACTAAAGAAATAATTAAAACATAATTATATATTATTTAATTACAAAAAAGAAAATTTAAATTACAAATTTATTGGACCTAAAAGATACTAAATTTATATTTTATTTTAAAATAAAATCTCCCCCTACAAAGTTTTGTCGGCGCAGGTCTATCCCGGCGAAATTTCTTAATTTGCCGAATTAGACTTTCTCCTACGAAATCAACCTCTGCCGATGAAAGGGAACTTCATATTGACATGTTGTATACCATATCACCACATGTATCTTTCTTTTTCTGATTTTAATAGGATGCTTCTAGTTGGAGCATGGTTGTAAATTTGTTCAACATCAATGGAAAGGGAACTTCATACAGTTTTGTCCATAATGGAAAACGAATTTCACACAGTTTTAATATATATAAATAGGCGCTAAGAGGCTGCTTTTTTTAATTTGTTGAGGCCTTCTCCATCATCCACTCAAAAAGGATGAAAAAGGAGGGCTCTCCTCCTAACGTAAAAAGCCTCCAAAAGTTTGGCTTTTATCTTCTTTCCTTTTCCTCCAAGAATGCATAAAGAACGAAAAGCTTCGGCCCTTGGGGCTTTTTTTCTTCTTCCCCACGAAGAGATAAAGAGAGAAGCCTGCAAGGTAGGCCTCTCTCTCTCTCTCTCTCTCTCTCTCTCTCTCTCTCTCTCTCTCTCTCTAAAAGAACGTATAAGGAAAAATCAGTTTCAAAAAGCAAATGGGGATTTTCTTCCCCTGCCTTCTCAGCTTTGTTCATTCCATTTCCTAAGTTAGGAAACAGAATTGAAAACATGAAGAGAGTTGACAAAGTAGCATCAAAGACTTATACGAACAAGAACCCTTTCAAAGCTCACCTGTTAAATTATTCGAATAAAAATATATTAGTAGATTTAAATAGTATAGCCAGAAGTATAACCGCACGGCTATACTATTTTTTAAATATTCGGGCATATTTAAGAAGTATAGCCGCCCGGCTATACTATTTAAATACACGAATATTTTTGCGCAATATAGCCGCCGGCTATACTATTAAATATTCTAATATATTTAAGAAGTAGAGCCGCCCGCACGGCTATACTAGGGAGATTCACTATTATACCCAATATAGAGGCCCAAATTATAAAAATACCCCATATGAAATGAACTTTAGAAACACACCCAAAACCCATCTACAACATAACAAAGAGACTCTTAACTTCTTATGAATTATAAAACTGCCATCAATTTCTTAAAACAAGCTCAATCTCAAAATCTCATAAAAATACCCAAAACACTCAATAGGTCATCAAAGTAATTTAATAATAAATATTAAATTCAATAAGGTCAGTTGTCATTTTTTGGGTTTGTTTATAGAAATTCAATGGTATAGGGTTTATCTATAATATTAGTGCTAAGAATGGGTATATCACTAAATATCTCATGAAGGTAATCATGGTAGCAAATGCTTTGTATTTGGAATGATATTTGTTTTACTTGTGAAACGGTTTCAGTTTTTTGTAGGTTGAAAAGGTTACAGTAAGTAGTACATGATGAATTAAGTAGGATGATGAGTTGGGTTGTCAAATGAGTTTTAAGGCTTTTGATAATATTATTGAATGATGACTTTGAGCCTAATTTAACTGGGATTGGGCAGTTTGATGCTTATGTCAATGTAGATCAAACAAGTAGTCATTGAGGATGAACAACAAGAATCCAACTGATATGATTCTAAGTTGGATGAAAGCAATAGCCAGGTCAAAGAAAAATCCAAAGGCACGTCACAAAGGTCCTATAGCTCCTCATACTTGGGTTTTAGATTCGTTATCTCGTGGAAAGAACTTGAATTGCCGTGTATGCTTAAAGTCCATGTGCCCTTCTCAAACTCTTGGGCCTATGACAGTTTCAGACAGTTTTAGTCACCGTTGCAGTATTTGTGGTGCAGCGCTCACCTAAGCTGCTCTTCTAGTGCGCACAAGGATTACTCCGCTGGTGAATTTTTGAGCTCCAGTACCCAAAGCACTATGGTGGATTAGTAAGTGTGGTTAACATTAGAGAGTTGGGCCAATGGCCTTGGCTATAGGCTTGGCTTTGGATTCGGCTTTCATTAATAATAATTATAAAAAATATATATAATTTTTATTCAGTAATACGTGTATAATACGTGAATTTTGTGTGTCTTGGTGAAACGTTTGTAAAAACATACGTGTATTAAACATGAGAAATAGAAATTAATTACTTTGTGTTCTTTTTCTTCAATCTTTTTACATTAAATAATAATTAAAATATAATCACTAAGCAAAGTGATTCCAAAAGGCTAAGAGTAACTATAGTAAATTAAAGAAGTAGGCCAAAAAACAAAAGTGAAGAAACAAATTTTATATTTTTAAATTATTTAAAACAACAAATAAAAATGAGTATAGCCGTGTCGCTGTACATCTTTAAAAAAAGGACGCTCCCAGCCCCTAGCTGCCACGTGTCAGAAGATTGAAGCCTTTTTTTTTATATAAAAAAAAAAGGAAAAACGAGTACAGCCGGCCGGCTGTATTGTTTTTCAAAAAACAATTTCAAACAAATAGTGCAGCAGCGCGGCTATACTATTTGTAAAGACCAGGCTCCCTAGCTGCCACGTGTCAGAAGACTGAAGCCTTTTATTTATTTATTTTTTAAAAAAAGGAAAAGCGAGGACAGCCGCGCGGCTATACTATTATATATTTGTAAAGACCGGCCCATGTGCTCAGCCCACGTGTCAACGAGGTCCAGCCGCCCGGCTATACTGTTTTAAATGCCAAAACGGGTATAGCCGCGCGGCTATACTTTCTTTTTGAAAAACAATTAGGGAAAACTTGGGCTATACCCTTTTTTTCTTTTTCTTTTTCTTTTTTTCAATAAACAAAAAAGTATATATTGTTTTTATTCGGTAATACGTGTATAATGCGTGAATTTTGTGTGTTTTAGTGAAATTTTTGTAAAAACATACGTGTATTAAACGTGAGAAATACGTGCGTACATGTATAATACGGGTAATAACTTTGGAAAAGTAAAGAATCAAAAAGGGACGATACGTACTCGAGTAATGGTATAATAGTAATGGATAGGGCTCTTGGGCTATGGAGAAATTGATTTAAGATACCCAAACGATTTCACAAAAGACTTAATAAGTAGAAATTAATTACTTTGTGTTCTTTTTCTTCGATCTTTTTACATTAAATAATAATTTAAATATAATTACTAAGCGAAGTGATTAAAAAAGGCTAAGAGTAACCATAGTAAATTAAAGAAGTAGGCCAAAAAACAAAAGTGAAGAAACAAATTTTATAATTTTAAATTATTAAAAATAACAAATAAAAATGAGTATAGCCGTGCGGCTGTACTATGCATATCTTTAAAAAAAAAGGACGCCCCCTAGCTGCCACGTGTCAGAAGATTGAAGACTTTTTTTTATTTTTTATTTTAAAAAAGGAAAAGCGAGTACAGCCGCGCGGCTATACTATTATATATTTGTAAAGACCAGCCCATGTGCTCAGCCCACGTGTCAACGAGGTCCGGCCGCCCGGCTATGCTGTTTTCATCATTTCTTACTTCTAATTATATTTTTAATGCTTATAATTTGAATTATCTAGTGGAAACAAAAAATGGAGTGAAAAAAATTCAAATTAAATGGGTTGGTTTTTGGGCTCGAGTATGGCACGAGCACGGCCCGGCTTGGCCTGTTTCAATGTGGACATGGGTTTTGAGCCGGGCCGGGATCAAAGATTTTACTAAATAGGCCTACACGACACGGCCCAATAAATTAAATAGATTGGCCCAGCCTGGCACGAAAATATTAAAAGTACGAGTTTAAATGGAACGGGCCTGCCCAGCACGGCTCGTTTAACACCTCTAATCACACGACAGTTTGGGTTGGAATCCTGATCGTCGCCTGCGATCTGGGCCTAGGCTGTTTTGCAATTTTATTTTATTTTTTTCGAAATTCTGAAATTTTCACCGTAATCCCCCCTATTATTGAATTCCTATTTTTGGCTACTGTTCATATTTTACCCTTCAAATAGATCTGACATTTTCAAACTCAAATTTCTCCTTCCTTACAATTCTTATTCACAAACCATTCGCGCCCACCCGCTCTTGAGATCGGGCTCTATTTCTCCATCCAAAAATTATATGTTCCTCATTTCAATTTCTTGAACGTCCTTTGAAAAATTATAAACTTTAAACATAGGGCATTTTAGTCCCAATTTAAGATTAAACTCACTTAACTCCATTATTTCCACACCAAACCAACTTCAAAAATTGCCCAATATTATTATCAATCCCATATGATTTTTCGAAACATTAATAACAACAAAATCCCTAATTTTGAGGTCATTACAATCAGGCTCTTGGGTTGGGGTTTGAACCGACGCCTGAAACTTCTGTTCTACCTTACCAATGGAAGCTTGAGCTCAGTGCTACAAGGTGCTGGTAAGGGAGGAGCAGATTGGGAGGCTACATATGATGTTGTCTTAGGCATGGCTCAGGCGCTTGCCCACTTGCACCACGACTGTGTGCCTGCTATTTTGCATGGTGATGTCAAAGCCGTGAACGTGTTGTTGGGTCCTGGCTATGAGCCTTATCTTGCTGGCTTTGGATTCGCTGGGATTGTGAATGGCATTGGTGATGATGATTTTTCTAAAACAAGCCAAAGGCCTCAATTGTTCTTATGGATACATGGCTCCTTCTTTTCATAATTTTAGTTCCTAATTTTCTTACCATATTTTCTTCTAAAAATCACTAAATTTAGTTAGTTTCTTACCATGTTTTCTTTTTGTGTGACTACAGAGCATGCATCAATGCAGCGTATCACTGAGAAAAATGATGTCTACATTTTTGGTGTGGTTCTTTTAGAGGTATTAACAGGGAGGCATCCAATAGACCCAACTTTGCCGGGGGTGCACATTTAGTTCAATGGATTCGTGAGAACTTGGCAAGGAAACGATATCTGGTTGATATCCTTGATCAGAAGCTTAGGGGAAGAGCTGATCCTACAATGCACGAAATGCTGCAAGCACTAGCTGTGGCATTCCTTTGTTTCAGCACTCGTGCTGATGATCGCCCGATGATGAAAGATGTCGTAGCAATGCTTACAGAAATTCAACATCTTGAGACTGCAAGGGGAGAACCAGAATTGTTAAAGGAAGGAGGGTTGCAATAACTTTGGCATCCCCTCCTGCTAGGAAAGCAGTTTCGCAAGGCTCTTCTAACTGCACCTTCGCTTTCCCTGAAGATTCAATGCAATGAGAAGTTATGAACTTTCATCCACCGTGCAAATTATCTTGAGAGAATCAAAATCCCATAGAACAAGGAAGAATACAGAGGAAGAATTTTAGTGTAAATTTAGATTTTAATTATATGTAGTTCTTGTAGATCGAAATAATCAATGCCTCCCCACTAAGAAAGAATGGTCTTTGGGGGAATATGTGATGGCTTAACTGTCTTCCGGAGGAGTGAGAGTAAATGCAGGGTATGTAGTAGAAGTGTTAAACAATGATTGGTATTTTTGCATTTATGTACTTAGAATTTAATGTGAGGGAATGAGATTCCATTCCATGACATCTTTTCTTTCCAGCAATGCTCACAGTCCTCCAACTCCAGATCACATGTCCATTTGCTTACCTGAGCAAGACTTTCCAGCAAAGAAATACTAATCTTGGATTAGAAGACTTTCATCTCTCATTATCAGAAAGCACATGTAGAAAAGCAGGACCATTACTTATACCTGTACAGATATGTAATACACAAACCAAGTAAACTGTTCCATAACATTACAGCTGCACATGGATTTGCATCCACTTTATCAGCATATTGCAGATATCTAAGTTTAAGTACTTTCTTACGAGGTCCAAAAACACCCTAAAATATCGAAGCAAATCTAACGGTTCTTACAGTGAGTATGGACAATACAAACAAACACATGAAAAGTGGAGCTTGTGATCTTACTATCCGCAGGTTGATTAGAGGTAATTATTTTCAAATACAGCAACACAAACAACAAAATTTCATTGAGGTAAATATAAACAATACATGAATACAAAAGAGTTTCAATTTTCGGACACAAAATGGTGTTTCCTATCAAAAACAGCCAAATAGTGCCACTTCTTGCTCGTCTTCTAGCTATGTTGCCATTAAAGTAGACTTCGCCCCACCTAAAACTAGGTGGTGGCATGGTAGGTTAACGCAACATTATGTCCGGTACTGGTAAGGGCTAAAGTGAGTAATTTTCTAGCCACAGCAGCGACATTATAGACCCAAACCCTGTCCTTACTACACAACATTTCAGTTGATGGTTATGGACTAGGGTGGGTACTGAGATTCTAACTTCTTTAATACGAAGCCAATAACATCCCAGCTGAATCCACGATACTGAAGCCAATGAACAATCCTTGATTTCCTTGTCTCTTTAGGCACTTCTTGACCTCGAAGCCACTGCTTTGAGGCCTGAACAAGTAAATTATCCATTGAGAGCTTTGACAGGCCATGAACTAACTTCTGATCATTATCTGATTCTCCCTCCTCAAAAACCAATTTAATTGCATTCTCAGCATCAAGTTTACTCACTCCCTTGCTGAAAAGTGCCTGATCCAACAACAATGCTTCATTACATAAAAACAGACATTTCACCCTTGCTAATTTGGATAATCAATACTAACATTTATCTTGACTTGTTTCATTCTTTCTTATTGCTCTAGATCAGATTTTTAAAACAAATAAAGACTCCAACAAGAGCTGACTACCTAGTGCAATATCAACACAGCTACTCTTTCTTAAATCAGGCTGCACCGTGGAAAAACAAGGATTAACATTACAATCTCAGTCCTTCAACATTTCAATCTAACAATAGTCATCTCAATCTACCAAATTTCTATTATACTGAGAAATAGTATGGTCCCCAACTTAAGGAAGACCATCTAGAACAAGAAAATGCTTCTGCATACAAGCTATCATTGATTAGGCCTCTACAATAAACTTGAAGGGTCACAAAAGATGTCATATCATATATAATATAGCATGAAACTTTGGAATTCACTTCTGAAAATGACAATAAAACTACAGTAAAAAAGTAAAGAAATAGTTGGAGATCAGTTCACACGCGCACAAAAGAACACAATACCAAACATTAATAATGACTGGTCCGAAAAAAAGAAAAATGGTGTTACTCGGGTGCTTTGAAAGACCTAAGAAAAGAAAAGAATGGGAAGGTATATCCGGGTACTGAGAAATCCCCTGTGGTGTTACACTTGAAAAGTTTCAGCCTCTTGCTAATGAGATTTGAAAATTAACAATAACCATTGACATGATTGTTAGCCAGCAAAACTAATTCACTACGGTCTACCAGACTTATAAGTTTAGGGCCACAATTTTTTTTATAGAATTGTAAGTAATACTTCCACAATTTTTCTTGTACATCTTTTGAGTAGTAACTGAATCAGTCTTACAACTTGCATTGCATGTAGAACCAGTTTCTAAGCTCATTGTGGAATAATTACTCAAGCATGTGGAGTTTTCAAACATAGTTATTTCCAGATAATTGGCTGATGAGCACTCTCAACATAAGACATTCTCAGGACTAGAAATGTACCTGCTAATGAAGTCATTTATCACTGCCTCAACGGTATCTAGAGTAAAGTTATTTCCATGTAATTTCTTTCTAAGTTCAACTGCTGTGAAAGCCCTACAAAGAAAAAGAGCTTCTTAAACAATTTTTTTTTCTTCTTCATTCACAGGCAAACATCCTTATTTTCAAACTTCTATAGCATCTTAACTCCAGGAATGCATATGCTCAAACCCTCAGATTGCTATGGCAAAATCATGTACTTCTTTTGTTCAGAACTCTGTCTGCTGATAATTCTCCGACATTTTAACTTGAGAAGATTTCTTGGGAATGTACCTAATGAGAAGCGATGAACTGTAACCTCTGCTTTTCAAGCATGTGATTGCAATTTTCTCCCTAGCCCTACAAATGAAAGATTCCGTATATACTACAAATGGCAGTTGCTTCTTTTTTTTTTTGGTCCAGTTTTCTCTGGTGCACAAACTTGTTATGATATGTTATGATAACAGGCTGCTTTTTTCAAATAAAGCAATGCTAGGAAGTTTCTTTTTCAAAAAGCAGGTTGTTTGGCCGGCCCTCTGGATTCTGGTGTAACGCATACTAGTCAAATAATAGGAAATTACATATAACCATGCATCTAAATTTGGAAAATTAATATGAACCAAAAATAATCACAAGAACAAACAGTTGGTTATAAAACAGAAAATAAAGTAAAAAATGAATCTAGACTGATATTTGGCCTCCCAAAAAACAGAATCCAAACTGCTTGATCTAATAAAATGAAAATGTAAAGCGATGTTGCAATTCATTTTTGGTTTACTTCTTTGGCAGTTGGAAATTAGTAGAGATATTCAGATCATATTCATACGATTATTGAATTATATTGGGAAATACCATTTACTGTTCCCATATGATCAAGTTTATTGATGAAACACTATTCATATACTTGTTCATACTTGGAAAGGAAAGGGAAGGAAAGGGAAGAAACAACAAAAACAAAAGCTAGTTACATGGTACTGAGAGGCAGTACTCCATTATACGTATATAGTAGCCTATGTGGATATCAATTTAAAACAAAAGGAGCCAAAAATGACAGAAATAATTGGCGAGTTTTATCTCTTTTTTACTTTTTTTACAAAACAAGCTAAGTTCTTGTTGTTGAAATAAAACAGAAAACAAAAAGAGAGAAATGAATCTAGACTGACTTTTGGCCTCATAAGAAAACAGAATCAAAACTGCTTGTAACCCAAGAAAGGGAAATAATCCGGGTCTTTTATGAAAAACAAAGAAATATATATATATATTTTTTTGCTATTCTGGACTTTTCTGTGTTCACAGGGAGTGGTAAGGGCTCCAATTTTTGGGGACATGACAGCTAATCCAATTAAAATCACTTGCCTGAAAATATGGAATTATTTTACTACAGATCATAAGAGAGAGAGCCAATGATTGACCAAATTCCAACATGTATATATGATCATATCAGAAAATGAGGACAGCAACCAGAACCAATATTATAAAACTATGCACGCTACGTTCAAGCAGGATTCTTCAACTGAATTGCTTTTCCCATGCCCAAGAACACAAAAATTAGCTACTTGGTCACCAGGAAAGTAAAGTCACAATCTCTAACATTTCTTCAAGTAACTAGATATAACTGGAGCTCTAACCATTGATGCAATTTTAAAATAGGTTCATCTATCATTAAATTGCAGCAAAACATCTACATAACCTAAAGAAATTCCATGGAATTCCGTAGTCCATGGCTTCCAACACAATGTGACAGGTGCAAAAGATTCTAGATACTTACATAAAAGAATGTCACATTGTTGTAATTTTCATATCACTCACCATGACACCTAAACAGTTGAAACTTCAAAGTGCATGCAATAAATATGTGAGTGTAAAATACCTGCAAAAGAAATGGTTCCATCCCAGTAAATGTGTTTGCATCATGCCACAGTGAACTAATCAAATGATCAAGATATACCTTCCAACGGATACCGCCTCCAGCAATATTGGTGACCTATGTCCCATCTCCTTTTCACCAAACTAATCAAAGGCTTTTACTAGTGATATTCTAATTAACAAACATCAAGTGCACACATTAGACAATAGTCAAATATTAATTAAAAGAAGTAGCATAAAATCACAAACCATGTTATGTTTACCAACCCCTCAAAGAAACATCTATTCTAATTAAGCTTTAATACCAATAAAAATACAATACATCACAAACTATCCCTGCCTTATCTAAGACAACTGAAACATAGTTATTTTCACAAGTACTACCTCAACTGAAACATCCAAGGCCTAATATGCAATCATATGCTACACAGATGCTTCATTGCCTACAAATTCATACAGTGCTTCAATAAACCGTCCTCTAAACTTATTCCAAAGTATAAAGAAAATTAAATTCCGTTTTCAAAGTGAGAATTTTCCCAAATTAATCATAGGTGCCTGAAAAAAATCTTATGGAGCTCGAGATAGGACAAGCATCAAAATTGACAGACACCCAAGCAAAAAACAACAAAAAATTTCTGTGAAGTTCAACCAAAATACAGAGATAAACTGCTTTTTCAACATATTCACAAAAACGTCAGTCACAAATAGTCTAATTTTACGACACTTAAGCAATGATAGAGAAAAAAAAATTAACTTTTTTGATAAAAAGAGAGTACCTGGAGGTTCGTGATGTAAGTAAATTGTGACCTTCTCTGTTCCTTTGCATCTTCGTCTATATGCGAGAGAGATGGGCTTGAAAAAGGAAGGGAGGGTTAGTAAGATTGTTATTCAAAAAGAATGAAATCAGGTGTCATGGTGCAATTTTCAACAGCCAGCACTAAGGTTGAGTACCTGTGATGATAACATCTGAACCAAACAATAGATTTTTAACAATGGCATTTTGGTGTTCCCATGATAGGAAACCCTTGAAGTGATCATAGACATTCTAGTTACCAATTTCACCTTCTCAAGACTACATTCTGAATGATGTCATTTTGACCTCAAATTGAATTGTCGATCACTGCAAATTCTTTTTTCTTTTCTTCATAAACCATGAAAGAAACCTGATCTTTCCACAGCATCTATAGAAAATGGTTCTCATTTACAATTAAATAGAAAGGAAAATCAAAGCATTGCAAACATTTAAAAGTAGGTGTGCTAAAGCATTGCAAACATTTTATAACAAGGCCAAACTGGTCAACGTTATAAAATAACATGTATAATAGTATGCTGGAGATTTGACGTCGTTAATGGTGTCCAGAGCCTGCAAAAAAGCATCAGCAATATGGAACACCCACTCACCTGATAATGATATTGAGCGAGACTATTAAGAGTCAAATACATGCATAACATAGAACACTAAATAACTGGTATTTCCTCAGGACTCAAACTGCAAGAGTTTCTGTATAATATAGGTTTAAGTTCAAGGTGACCATTCAAGCACTCAGTCATAAGAATGAAAGTAATACACCAAAGTCAATTTAATGAAAAAACAAGGTAAAAGATCAGAGTATTCTTAGAATATTACATTCTCCATAAAAAGCAAATAAAGTTTCACATTCATCAAACAGAGTCATTATCAAAACTTTCATACGCCATTTGAGACTGCACCATTTGAGAGGAGTGCTGACGTTTACCTGTTTCATTGTTTAGCAAAAATATATCAAATTCCAAAAGAGAAAAACCAAACCAGAAAGAAACAAATAGTGAGTTAGTGAAACTTACAGCCAAAAGGCACCACACATGGATAATTTAGTTGCACTTGAGTGGGCACCAAGTAGAAAACACTGAACACTAGAAGACCCCGTTTTGATGGTTAACACGTCTTTACTGTCTGAAAGTTGAAATTCGAAACTTGCCACAAAAATCGGCATCTTCCTCAAAACTCGGCCGTTGGGCTCAAATCCAGTGTCAATAGACAATACCAGACATATCTCTTGACCTCCTAGATGGACGATCCTATAATCTATTTCACGGGGTTTAGCCATATACAGATCACGCAACCTTTCACAGCCTGGTTGAGTAGGTAACAGATCATCGGGCAAGCGCAGAGGTTGAATAGGTGTGAGTGATGTAAAATCCTTTGACATGATATAGGCAGGCAAAGATGTACCATGCCATTCAAAATGACGATCAGGCGCAAGCTGATGACGATAAGGAGGATAAAAATCCACGTTTGAGTTGTTGCAGTCGTAATCGTCGCAGCAAGGGTTGTCTTTGATTTCATGAGGGTCATAACTCAATTCTAGGAAACATGTGAAAATCAACCAATCCCCGTCACTCATTTCCAGGGCTAAACTTTTCTCATCCCATCCGTATGGCAATGCAGTGCAGTTGGTAAAAGAGTGCTCTTTCCATATTTGGCGGCTGTCAGCCATGTCAAAGCGGTAGATACTAGACAAACATGACACAAAGATATTACTGCCTACAACAACACTATCGGTGTGGTGTCCACGGTAGCGTCTGTGGAAAAATGGAGGCTCGGGCAAAGTCACCCATTTGTCATATTTTGGGTCGAACATCTCGAACCCCTCACCTGTTAACACGGAGAGAACATATAAATTTTCCCTGTGCTCTACCACGTGGGGATTAGTCTTCCCGTGTTGAAGGTCACCATGGCGCTGTATGCTAAGGGGAATATGTGACTTCATAATCGCAGTGTCAAACTCAAGAACTCTGCGACACGGATTTGGTATGAAATTGGCTAATCCATCGAATATCGGTCTAATGCCACCTGCCAAAATGATCTTGGAGCCGTGGACACCAGAACCCATAATTACAGGAGCACACCCCATTGTTCTACCCACTTCAATGGATTCTGCCAATGGAAGTACATGGCAATTTTTCTACAAATCAAAGGCGTGTATATAGTAAACATTACCAGTGCCTAGACAATACTCGCTGAAACAAAAATACAAGACTTTCTTCGACTTATCCGACGGATCAGGGTGATCCTTCAGCTTCTCCATACCTAGCCTCGGCTTTCTGGCTTCTTCACGCTTCGCTGCCATCACAACGCACGGCCTCCAATTTTACTCGTCAATCCTTCATATAATAATTTATTTAGAGCTTCTCCAGCGCATCGGGCTGGCCCGGGCAACAGGCCCCAAGCAGCCCAAGTCGACCTCCAACGCAGCCAAAGCAGCCCGGGCAACAGGCGGGTCCCACGAGCCCGGGCAGGCCCAATGGCGAAAATCGACTGGGCTCGAGCCCGAGTTCAGGTGACGTCAGCGCAGTAAATTCAAATTTTTTTACCGTTGGCGCGTGTAATACACACGCCAACGGTAAAAAAATTTGACTGAAGTGCGCTGACGTCATCACCAACGGTTACCTGCCACGTGCCGGCACCGGGTGGCTCCAATTGGATTTTTTTCAGAAATCCTACGGTTCTCATTTTTTTGGCCAAACAAATTTAAAAAAAATCCTAAAAATCCTAAAAAATTCTGAAATTTTTTTTTAAAAAATACCAAAAATTTATGTATTTTTTCCTTGTAAATACCTAACCATTTTATCTACTTTCAACACCAAATCTTCATACAATTTCTTCTCCATACAATATTTTCTACTCTCCACTCACATAATTCATTTTCCACACCAAATCTCCATACAAACTCATCTCCTTCCAATATTTTTTACTCTCTACTCATATTATCCACTTTCCACACCAATTCCATACAAACTCTTCTCCTTCCAATATTTTTTACTCTCTACTTATATTTTCCACGTTCCACACCAATTCCATACAAACTCTTCTCCTTCCAATATTTTTTACTCTCTACTCATATTTTCCACACCAATTCCATACAAACTCTTCTCCTTCCAATATTTTTTTACTATCCACTCACATTTTTGTACAACTTTCCATTTGTAGAAAATAAACAAATGTCATCTTCTGTCGAAATCGGAGGCTCGTGGTCAACCCAGGAAGATATTGCGTTGTGCGAGTCTTGGGTGAACGTTAGTCATGACCCTATCACGGGCAATGAGATGAAGTTCCATCATATGTGGAGCAAAATTCATGGAGAATTTTGTCAAAGATCGGGTTCCATTCGGACCGAAATGGCTTTGTCTAGTAGATGGAAAATTTTAAACAAAGAGTTAGGGAAATGGAGAAATGTCTTGACAAAAGCAAAGGAGAACATTCGGAGCGGTGCGAATCTTTCTGATGAGGTAAAATATTTTTAATTGCCATTTTAATCAATTTAATGTAACTTTTTTTTATTGCATTTTCTATTTCTTTACATAATCAATTTTTGTTTTTGCATTTTCAATTTGTCTATATTTATTTACATAATCAATTTTATTCTTGCATTTCAAAATAGTTTATAATTTCTTGCATTGTATATTTTTTTAATGCACTTCCAATTATTTATTTTGAATAGATCATACAAGCACAAATGTGGTTCGGTGCCACGGGGCAAGGAAAAAAAAGTTTTGTGCATTTCCAATGTTGGGAAATTGTCAAGGATTGTTCCAAATTCAAAATTATTCCTACCGCACCCCCGGTTGTGTTGCATGAGACGCCGCTCCACAAATCGCCATCAACCGATTCGCCATTGGACTCCCCAATGGAAACGGAGTCACCACTCCCACGTCCGCTGAGACCTATTGGGAGAAAGGCGGCAAAGGCCAAGAGAGAGGCCACTTCGAACATTGATTGTGTTCAAATATTCGAGCAAATAGCTAAGAACAACTCTCTAAGATTGGAGAGAGACTTGAGGAGAGATGAAGCGGACAAGGCACGATTGGAAGCCTTTGCAATTGAAAAGCAACATGCAAAAGAAAAAGATGACGATGAGAGAGAGATGAAAATCATGGCCATGGATACGAGCCATATGTCTCCTGAAACAAAGGCCTATTGGAAACATAAACAAAGGGATGTGATGAGAAGAAAACTTTTCCATGACGACGGACCTACCAATACGGATTGGCTAAAGAAGTAGGCCAAAAAACAAAAGTGAAGAAACAAATTTTATATTTTTAAATTATTAAAAATAACAAATAAAAATGAGTATAGCCGTGCGGTTGTACTATGCATATCTTTAAAAAAAAGGGCGCCCCCTAGCTGCCACGTGTCAGAAGACTGAAGCCTTATTATTAATTTTTTTTTGTAAAAAGGAAAGGGAGTACAGCCGCGCGGCTGTACTTTCTTTAAAAAAAATTTTCAAAAAATAGTACAGCCGCGTGGCAATACTATTATATATTAGGATTTCTTTATTCTATCCAAAGGACGATGTTGCCCCCACATATTTTAATGGGGGAAAATTTGAATTTTTGATCGAGAAAGAATTTGGGAATTCCGCTTGCGTTGTTGCGTAGAGCACGGCAAAACGAGTCCGTAGACACGGAGTAGATCCGAATCGGAGTTGTAACGAAGAAAATACGGTCAAAATACCGCGAAGGGCAAAATGGTAATTTGGCCAAAGTCAGATTTTTATCCCTCTCCTCCTTCTCTCTCCTCATTTCTCTCTCCTCTCTCTCTCTCTCTCCTCCCGATTCGACCTCGCCCACGACCTCCGCTGGCTTCCGTCGTCCTAGCGGCCGCAACACTTGGAGCCGATCTCCAAGACCGGTGCCAAACGAACCACCACTCGACCGCCAACATTTCCAGACCCGTCGCCGCCGCTTCCGTGGCCGGAGTTCGCCGGAAACGGCCATTGTTTACCGATTTCCAGTTCAAACTTCCAGCTCGTTTTTTCTCCTTCAATTCTCCACCAAATCGATCGAGTAAGGTATGGTTTCTCAGCTATTTTTCGTGTTCTAGCTGATGGATGTATGGGTTTCGATCGATTTCACCTCTAGATCACTCGATTTTCGACTTTAAAATCGGCTGAAACTTCGGCCGCCGTGATCTACTGGTTTCGGTCACTTTTTGGGGTGTGTCCAAGAACAAAAGTGACTCCAAATGGGGTGTTTTACCTAGGATAGGAGTTTGGAGTCTTGGTTCCGAGATTTTTCGACCACCCGAAATCGCGTAGGACACCCAAATCTGCCCGCGCGTGAGGCAGCACGTGGGCGAGGGTGGTGAAGTAATTCTGTGCAGTTTTGTGATCCTCGTGTCATCACGAGCGCGTAGGATTTCTCGGATCTCGATTCGGAGTCCGTTTGAGCCCCGAACGGATTTTCCATATCGCGCGATCCTTGGGTTCAGTGTCGTCTAATCGTTGGATCGCAATGAATTTTGGATATGTCTGTCTACATGATTCCAGGATCGTGTCGGATTTGACGGATTGCGAATCGGAGTCCCGGATACTCCGAAATCGCGAACCCTGGGGCTAGGGTTTGGATTTTAAGCGATAACGCGATTTTGGCTAATCAGACCGTCCGTTTCGGACCGAATTCGCGGAACATGGTTCCTTCTCTATGAGGAACCTTCAGAGAGGCCCAGATTGGCCATCGGAGACCGTGGACCCACGGGGTCCCGGATCGGCCGGTCTGGTGGTTTATCGCTTAGTTAAGCATCGGGTCTTCCAAAACTGATCTAAGTGTCTGAAAGGCTAAGGTGGGCATAGGAGTAACTTGAAACGAGTGCACGTAATTCTAGGAGCCGCGGGCAGGGTGTTTAATTTAAATTCTTTTTATTTAGCAATTTATTAATTTATTATTCATGGATAATCATGCATCAGAGGTCCAGTCGACCCGCAGGAGGGACCTTCGAAGGGTCCAGTTAGCTCGGACCATCAGTGAGTGGACTTTTCTTTCCTAAAAGATTTTATAATTATATTTTATATTTGATCTTGAATAAGTGTTATTACGTAGTTTCGAAGCATGATTTGCATTGTGAAATATCTTTATTTTTATAATATTGGTTGAGCAGTAAACTTGAGACTTTTGATACAAAGATGGTAATTTAGTTCAGATTTATCAGATTTCAGAGAGTTATCGGATTTTCTAGTTAGACCACCATGTACCCATTTATCTTTGGTGATTACCCACAGTCGGACCGATGTCTACGGACATCCAGTCTGATTTCAGTTACGTCAGTGCACTTGACTTCGCCTCATGAGTTTCGGGGACGCTCGGACCGTGAGTGCCAGGATTTGCGGCTCGGCAGACTTGGTGGCCCGAGACCTGCCAGGATTGCGGCTCAGCTGACTCTGTGTCCCCGAGACCTGCCAAGATTGCAGATCAGGCTGACTGCGGTCCCCTGTATCTTGCCAGAGCGGCTCGAGTTGACTTGGTGTCATCGAGACCTGCCGGTGGATCAGGCTGACCATAGTCCCCTGTATCTGCCAGTTTGCGGCTCGGGTAGCCTCCATGACGCCGGAGACCTGCCAGGGGAATTGACGGATATTACAGGGGTACAATTAGGTGGTAGTTTCAAAGAATTTGAGCTCTTTTATCCAGTTATGATTTCCAGTGATTTTATACCAGTTTCTTTGATATTCATGCATTATTATCTTTATATATTTGATCAGTTAGGCAAGTATATTCATCAGCATATTTATTCATGTTTATTGAATTCCTTATATTGAAATATAGTTAAATTATCGATTTATATCCCTAGTATTTCAAAACGGGGGTTATTATGTTCTAACTTGTTTTTAAGAACATTATTTTTGTCCACTCACAACTTTGAACTTGTTTTTCGCCCCCAGGCCGTAGAAGTACGAAGGAAATCACTCGGGCCATCTTCCCAGCTTTCGCCCCACCACCAAAGTGTAGGATCTCGTTGTACATTCTTATAGTTTTGTAAATTTGTAGAAAAGCTCTCATATCTAGTTGAAACTGAGATTATTGAAGTTGAGATCTGTTGTTTGAGATATTCTGGCAGTTGGTTTGGTTTTTGAGCTTGTTTGACAGGTGCAAGACTTTGGGTTTGGCCAAAATACAGGGGAGACTCTGCCGAATTTTCGGCAGAAGTCGAAGGGGAATTTTAAAAAGATTTTGAAACGAGAAGGGTAAAAAGGTCTTTTGTGCCCGACATTCGCCAGGTGTCGGACACGCACAGGATTCGGCTCGGATTCCAAAGGGGAAATTGGGTCAGGTCCTGTCAACTTTTTTTTAAAAAAAAAAAAGGGAAAAGCGCATACAGCCGCGCGGCTGTACTTTCTCAAAAAAAAATTCAAAAAAATAGTACAGCCGAGCGGCTATACTATTATATATTTGTAAAGACCAGCCCATGCGCTCGGCCCACGTGTCAACGAGGTCCAGCCGCCCGGCTATGCTGTTTTAAATGCCAAAACGAGTATAGCCGCGCGGCTATACTTTCTTTTTGGAAAACAATTAGGGAAAACTTGGGCTATACCCTTTTTTTCTTTTTCTTTTTCTTTTTCTTTTTTTCAATAAACAAAAAAGTATATATTGTTTTTATTTGGTAATACGTGTATAATGCGTGGATTTTGTGTGTCTTAGTTAAATTTTTGTAAAAACATACGTGTATTAAACGTGAGAAATACTGCGTACGTGTATAATACGGGTAATAACTTTGGAAAAGTAAAGAATCAAAAAGGGACGATACATACTCGAGTAATGGCATAATAGTAACGGATAGGGCTCTTGGGCTATGGAGAAATTGAATTAAGACACCCAAACGAATTCACAAAAGACTTAATAAGTAGAAATTAATTACTTTGTGTTCTTTTTCTTCGATCTTTTTACATTAAATAATAATTAAAATATAATTACTAAGCAAAGTGATTAAAAAAGGCTAAGAGTAACCATAGTAAATTAAAGAAGTAGGCCAAAAAACAAAAGTGAAGAAACGAATTTTATATTTTTAAATTATTAAAAATAACAAATATAAATTAGTATAGCCGTGCGGCTGTACTATGCATATCTTTAAAAAAAGGACGCCCCCTAGCTGCCACGTGTCAGAAGACTGAAGCCTTTGTTTTTATTTTTTATTTTTTAAAAAAATGGAAAAGCGAGTACAGCCGCGCGGCTGTCAGAAAATAGTACAGCCGCGCGGCTGCACTATTATATATTTGTAAATACCAGCCCATGTGCTCAGCCCACGTGTCAACGAGGTCCAACCGCCCGGCTGTGCTGTTTTTAATGCCAAAACGAGTATAGCCGCGCGGCTATACTTTCTTTTTGAAAAACAATTTGGGAAAACTTGGGCTATACCCTTTTTTTCTTTTTCTTTTTCTTTTTTTCAATAAACAAAAAATTATATATTGTTTTTATTCGGTAATACGGGTATAATGCGTGAATTTTGTGTATCTTAGTGAAATTTTTGTAAAAACATACGTGTATTAAACATGAGATATACGTGCGTATGTGTATAATACGGGTAATAACTTTGGAAAAGTAAAGAATCAAAAAGGGACGATACATACTCGAGTAATGGCATAATAGTAATCATAGTAAATTAAAGAAGTAGGCCAAAAAACAAAATTGAAGAAACAAATTTTTTATTTTTAAATTATTAAAAATAACAAATAAAAATGAGTATAGCCGTGCGGCTGTACTATGCATATCTTTAAAGAAAAGGACGCCCCCTAGCTGCCACGTGTCAGAAGACTGAAGCCTTTTTTTATTTTTGCGAGGACAGCCGCACGGCTGTACGTTCGTTAAAAAAAATTTCAGAAAATAGTACAGCCGCGCGGCTGCACTATTATATATTTGTAAAGACAAGCCCATGTGCTCAGCCCACATGTCAACGAGGTCCAGCCGCACGGCTATGCTGTTTTTAATGCCAAAACGAGTATAGCCGCGCGGCTATACGTTCTTTTTCGAAAACAATTAGCGAAAACTTGGGCTATACCCTTTTTTTCTTTTTCTTTTTCTTTTTTTCAATAAACAAAAAAGTATATATTGTTTTTATTCGGTAATACGTGTATAATGCGTGAATTTTGTGTGTCTTAGTGAAATTTTTGTAAAAACATACGTGCATTAAACGTGAGAAATACTGCGTACGTGTATAATACGGGTAATAACTTTGAAAAAGTAAAGAATCAAAAAAGGACGATACATACTCGAGTAATGGCATAATAGTAACGGATAGGGCTCTTGGGCTATGGAGAAATTGAATTAAGACACCCAAACGAATTTACAAAAGACTTAATAAGTAGAAATTAATTACTTTGTGTTCTTTTTCTTCGATCTTTTTACATTAAATAATAATTAAAATATAATTACTAAGCGAAGTGATTAAAAAAAGGCTAAGAGTAACCATAGTAAATTAAAGAAGTAGGCCAAAAAAAAAAAGTGAAGAAACGAATTTTATATTTTTAAATTATTAAAAATAACAAATAAAAATGAGTATAGCCGTGCGGCTGTACTATGCATATCTTTTAAAAAAAAGGACGCCCCCTAGCTGCCACGTGTCAGAAGACTGAAGCCTTTTTTTATTTTTGCGAGTACAGCCGCGTGGCTGTACGTTCGTTAAAAAAAATTTCAGAAAATAGTACAGCCGCGCGGCTGCACTATTATATATTTGTAAATACCAGCCCATGTGCTCAGCCCACATGTCAACGAGGTCCAGCCGCACGGCTATGCTGTTTTTAATGCCAAAACGAGTATAGCCGCGCGGCTATACTTTCTTTTTGGAAAACAATTAGCGAAAACTTGGGCTATACCCTTTTTTTCTTTTTCTTTTTCTTTTTCTTTTTTTCAATAAACAAAAAAGTATATATTGTTTTTATTCGGTAATACGTGTATAATGCGTGAATTTTGTGTGTCTTAGTGAAATTTTTGTAAAAACATACGTGTATTAAACGTGAGAAATACTGCGTACGTGTATAATACGGGTAATAACTTTGGAAAAGTAAAGAATCAAAAAAGGACGATACATACTCGAGTAATGGCATAATAGTAACGGATAGTACAGTGTCGTCTAGCCGTTGGATCGCACCCCATTTCGGATATGTTGTTCTACATTGTTTCAGGATAGCGTAGGATTCGACGGATTGCAAATACCTTCCGTGTGGCTGTACTATGAATATCTTTAAAAAAAAAGGACGCCCCTGGCTGCCACGTGTCAGAAGAGTGAAGCCCTTTTTTTATTTTTTTTATTTTAAAAAAAAGGAAAAGCGAGTACATCCGCGCGGCTGTACTTTCTTTAAAAAAAATTTCAAAAAATAGTACAGCCGCGCGGCTATACTATTATATATTTGTAAAGACCAGCCCATGTGCTCAGCCCACGTGTCAACGAGGTCCAGCCGCACGGCTATGCTGTTTTTAATGCCAAAACCAGTATAGCCGCGCGGCTATACTTTCTTTTTGAAAAACAATTAGGGAAAACTTGGGCTATACCCTTTTTTTCTTTTTGTTTTTCTTTTTTTCAATAAACAAAAAAGTATATATTGTTTTTATTCGGTAAGACGTGTATAATGCGTTAATTTTGTTTGTCTTTGTGAAATTTTTGTGAAAACATACGTGTATTAAACGTGAGAAATACGTGCGTACGTGTATAATACGGGTAATAACTTTGGAAAAGTAAAGAATCAAAAAGGGACAATACATACTCGAGTAATGGCATAATAGTAACGGATAGGGCTCTTGGGCTATGGAGAAATTGAATTAAGACACCCAAACGATTTCACAAAAGACTTAATAAGTAGAAATTAATTACTTTGTGTTCTTTTTCTTCGATCTTTTTCAATAAACAAAAATTTATATATTGTTTTTATTCGGTAATACGGGTATAATGCGTGAATTTTGTGTATCTTAGTGAATTTTTTGTAAAAACATACGTGTATTAAACATAAGAAATACGTGCGTATGTGTATAATACGAGTAATAACTTTGGAAAAGTAAAGAATCAAAATGGGACGATACATACTCGAGTAATAGCATAATAGTAACCATAGTAAATTAAAGAAGTAGGCCAAAAAACAAAAGTGAAGAAACAAATTTTATATTTTTAAATTATTAAAAATAACAAATATAAATGAGTATAGCCGTGCGGCTGTACTATGCATATCTTTAAAAAAAAAGGACGCCCCCTGGCTGCCACGTGTCAGAAGACTGAAGCCTTTTTTTTATTTTTTTATTTTTTTAAAAAAAAGGAAAAGCGAGTACAGCCGCGCGGCTGTACTTTCTTTGAAAAAAATTCAAAAACTATTACAGCCGCGCGGCTATACTATTATATATTTGTAAATACCGTCCCATGTGCTCAGCCCACGTGTCAAAGAGGTCCAGCCGCCCGGCTATTGACAGGACCCGACCCAATTTCCGCTTTGGAATCCGAGCCGAATCCTGTGCGTGTCCGACACCTGGCGAATGCCGGGCACGAATGACCTTTTTACCCTTTTCTTAAACAAATTTCTTAAAATTTACCTTCGACTTCTGCCGAAAATTCGGCAGAGTCTACCCTGTATTTTGACCAAACACAAAGTCTTCCACCTGACAAACAGTCTCAAAAATCCTACCAGTTCCTTATGTTCAACAAGATCTCAGAGCATTTCTATACAAATTTACAGGATTTACAAAAGAGTTACAATGAACTCCTACACTTTGGTGGTGGGTCGGAAGCTAGGATGATGGCCCGAGTGGTTTCCTTCGTTCTTCTACGGCCTGGGGGGCGCAAAACATTAAAAGTGTGAGTGGACCAAAATAGAGTTCTCAAACAGTGTATGAACATAATAACCCCCACTGTAAAAATAAAACTGAATATGTAAACTGCACTGAATTAGGGTAAATTCAAGCATCCTCATAAATATATACATATATATATATATATATCCCGATGTAGGATATGCTCAATACCAAGGAAATATTGAGTAAAAATCACTGAAATTTCTTTAAAACTACCACCTAGGTGTACCCCTGTAAAACTGTCAAATCCCCTGGCAGGTCTCGGCGACACATAGTGTATCCGAGCCGCAAACTGGCAGGATTCAGGAGACCGTAGTCAGGCTGATCCGCAATCCTGGCAGGATTCAGGAGACCGTAGTCAGCCTGATCCGCAATCCTGGCACTCACGGTCCGGGCGTCCCCAAAACTCGTGAGGCAAATGTCAAGTGCACTGACGTAACTGAAAGTAAACTGGATGTCTGTAGACATCATCATATCCGAAGGCAACATAAACCGAAGGCAACCTGGATGTCCGTAGACATTGTCTTATTTGACGGCAACCTGTTCTGTAGATGGGTACCCACAGTGGTTTAAGAAAATATAAACTGCTGAGAAAATGTAATATAATAATATAATAATGTTTCTGAAAGATCTGAGGAATAACTGAATCAATCTATAACTGTGCTGCCCTTTTTATCTGATAGAAAACTCAAACTCTGCTTTCGATAATTCATGGTGGACTAAAAATAGTTATCTGACAATTCTCTGAAATCTGATAATTTAACTGTAGTCGTAATGCTTATATAAAGCTCAAGGTCTGCTGCTACTATAACCTCAATAATATATGTAACTCAAAGTATTTGACCGTATAAAACCTGCTCAAGACTTGCAAGAATACTTATTCAAGATCAATAAATTAAATGCATTTGCATAAAATCATTTATAAAAGAAAGGTCCACTCACTGCTGGTCCGAGCTAGCTAGACCTCTTAAAGGTCCCTCCTGTGGATTAGCTGGACTCCTGGTGCCTGATTATCCATGAATAATAAATTAATAAACTGCTGGATAAATAGAATTTTAAATCAAATACCCTGCCCCCGGCTCTTAGAAATATATACATTTCGTTCTAGATCACTCCTATGCCCACCTTAGCTCTTTTTAGATACTTGGACCACTTTTGGAAGGTCCGACGCTCAGTTAAGCGATAAACTGTCAGATCGGCCGACCCGGGACCCGTGGGGTCCACGATCTCCGATGGCCAATCTGAGCTTCCCGGAAGGTTTCTCATAGGGCGGGAACCAAGTTCTGCGAATTTGGTCCGAATCGGACGGTCGGATCGGCCAAAATCGCGTTATCGCTTAAAACTCTAACCCTAACCCTAGCGTTCGCGATTTCGGAGTATCCGGTACTCCGATTCGCAATCCGTTGAATCCTACAGGACCCTGAAACAATATAGAACAACATATCCGAAATGTGATGCGATCCAACGGCTAGACGACACTGCACCCGGGAATCGCATATTATGGAAAATCCGTTCGGGGCTCGAACGGACTCCGAATTGAGATCCGCGAAATCCTACGCGCTCGTGACAATACGAGGATCACAAAAATACCCAGATTTACTACTGTACCCTCACCCACACGCCGCCACACGCGCTGGCAGCGGCGGGTGTCCAAAACGATAACGGTTCGCCGGAAAAACTCCAAACTACGACTCCAAACTCCTATCCTAGGTAAAACACCACATTTTGAGTCACTTTTGTT